>NW_027118669.1:7500-52005 GCF_036417845.1 Apteryx mantelli | reverse complement strand
TAGCCCGTGCGCGCCCGTGTGAGCCCGTACGAGCCGTAGGAGGCCTCTGCGAGCCCGTAGAGGCCCGTGCGACCTTGTGCGAGCCCGGTGCGCGCCCATGCGAGCCCGTACGAGCCCGTAGGAGGCCTCTGCGAGCCCGTAGAGGCCCGTGCGAGCTTGTGCGAGCCCGTGCGCGCCCGTGCGAGCCCGTACCAGCCCGTACCAGCCCGTAGCAGGCCTCTGCGAGCCCGTAGAGGCCCCGTGCGAGCTTGTGCGAGCCCGTGCGCCCCCGTGCGAGCCCGTGCGAGCCCGTACGAGCCCGTAGGAGGCCTCCGCCAGACCGTAGAGGCCCGTGCGAGCTTGTGCGAGCCCGTGCGAGCCCGTACTAGCCCGTAGGAGGCCTCTGCGACCCCGTAGAGGCCCGTGCGAGCTTGTGCGAGCCTCGTGCGCGCCCGTGCGAGCCCATACGAGCCCGTACGAGCCCATAGGAGGCCTCTGCGAGCCCGTAGAGGCCCGTGCGAGCTTGTGCGAGCCCGTGCGCTCCCGTGCGAGCCCGTACGAGCCCGTACGAGCCCGTAGCAGCCCTCTGCGAGCCCGTAGAGGCCCGTGCGAGCTTGTGCGAGCCCGTGCGCGCCCGTGCGAGCCCGTACGAGCCGTAGCAGGGCTCTGCGAGCCCGTAGAGTCCCGTGCGAGCTTGTGCGAGCCCGTGCGCGCCCGTGCGAGCCCGTACAAGCCCGTACGAGCCCGTAGGAGGCCTCTGCGAGCCCGTAGAGGCCCGTGCGAGCTTGTGCGAGCCCGTGCGCGCCCGTGCGAGCCCGTACGAGCCCATAGCAGGCCTCTGCGAGCCCGTAGAGGCCCGTGCGAGCTTGTGCAAGCCGTGCGCGGCCCGTACGAGCCCGTACGAGCCGTAGGAGGCCTCTGCGAGCCCGTAGAGGCCCGTGCGAGCTTGTGCGAGCCCGTGCGTGCCCGTGCGAGCCCGTACGAGCCCGTAGCAGGGCTCTGCGAGCCCGTAGAGGCCCGTGCGAGCTTGTGCGAGCCCGTGCGCGCCCGTGCGAGCCCGTACAAGCCCGTACGAGCCCGTAGGAGGCCTCTGCGAGCCCGTAGAGGCCCGTGCGAGATTGTGCGAGCCCGTGCGCGCCCGTGCGAGCCCGTACGAGCCCGTAGCAGGCCTCTGCGAGCCCGTAGAGGCCCGTGCGAGCTTGTGCGAGCCCGTGCGCGCCCGTACGAGCCCGTACGAGCCCGTAGGAGGCCTCTGCGAGCCCGTAGAGGCCCGTGCGAGCTTGTGCGAGCCCGTGCGCGCCCGTGCGAGCCCGTACGAGCCGTACGAGCCCGTAGGAGGCCTCTGCGAGCCCGTAGAGGCCCGTGCGAGCCCGTGCGAGCCCGTACGAGCCCGTAGGAGGCCTCCGCGAGCCCGTAGAGCCCGTGTGTGCTTGTGCGCGCCCGTGCGAGCCCGTACGAGCCCGTAGGAGGCCTCTGCGAGCCCGTAGAGGCCCGTGCGAGCTTGTGCGAGCCCGTGCGCGCCCGTGCGAGCCCGTACGAGCCCGTACGAGCCCGTAGGAGGCCTCTGCGAGCCCGTAGAGGCCCGTGCGAGCTTGTGCGTGCCCGTGCGTGCCCGTGCGAGCCCGTACGAGCCCATACGAGCCCGTAGGAGGCCTCTGCGAGCCCGTAGAGGCCCGTGCGAGCCGAGTGCGCGCCCGTGCGAGCCCGTACGAGCCCGTACGAGCCCGTAGGAGGCCACTGCGAGCCGTAGAGGCCCGTGCGAGCTTGTGCGTGCCCGTGCGCGCACCGTGCGAGCCCCGTGTGAGCCCGTACAAGCCCGTAGGAGGCCTCTGCGAGCCCGTTAGAGGCCCGTGCGAGCCTTGTGCGAGCCCGTGCACGCCCGTGCGAGCCCGTACGAACCCGTACGAGCCCGTAGGAGGCCTCTGCGAGCCCGTAGAGGCCCGTGCGAGCTTGTGCGAGCCCGTGCGCGCCCGTGCGAGCCCGTACGAGCCCGTACGAGCCCGTAGGAGGCCTCTGCGAGCCCGTAGAGGCCCGTGCGAGCTTGTGCGAGCCCGTGCGCGCCCGTGCGAGCCCGTACGAGCCGTATGAGCCCGTAGCAGGCCTCTGCGAGCCCGTAGAGGCCCGTGCGAGCCCGTGCCGCGCCCGTGCGAGCCCGTACGAGCCCGTACGAGCCCGTAGGAGGGCCACTGCGAGCCGTAGAGGCCCGTGCGAGCTTGTGCGTGCCCGTGCGCGCCCGTGCGAGCCCGTATGAGCCCGTACAAGCCCGTAGGAGGCCTCTGCGAGCCTGTAGAGGCCCGTGCGAGCTTGTGCGAGCCCGTGCGCGCCCGTGCGAGCCCGCACCAGCCCGTACCAGCCCGTAGCAGGCCTCTGCGAGCCCGTAGAGGCCCGTGCGAGCTTGTGCGAGCCCGTACGCGCCCGGTGCGAGCCCGTACGAGCCCGTAGGAGGCCTCTGCGAGCCCGTAGAGGCCCGTGCGAGCTTGTGCGAGCCCGTGCGCGCCCGTGCGAGCCCGTACAAGCCCGTACGAGCCGTAGGAGGCCTCTGCGAGCCCGTAGAGGCCCGTGCGAGCTTGTGCGAGCCCATGCGAGCCCGCGCGAGCCCGTACGAGCCCGTACGAGCCCGTAGGAGGCCTCTCGCGAGCCCGTAGAGGCCCGTGCGAGCTTGTGCGAGCCCGTGCACGCGCGTGCGAGCCCGTACGAGCCCGTAGCAGGCCTCTGCGAGCCCGTAGAGGCCCGTGCGAGCTTGTGCGAGGCGTGCGCGCCCGTGTGAGCCCGTACGAGCCCGTAGGAGGCCTCTGCGAGCCCGTAGAGGCCCGTGCGAGCTTGTGCGAGCCCGTGCGAGCCCATGCGAGCCCGTACGAGCCCGTAGGAGGCCTCTGCGAGCCCGTAGAGGCCCGTGCAAGCTTGTGCGAGCCCGTGCGCGCCCGGTGCGAGCCCGTACGAGCCCGTACGAGCCTGTAGCAGGCCTCTGCGAGCCCGTAGAGGCCCGTGCGAGCTTTGTGCGAGCCCGTGCGCGCCCCGTTGCGAGGCCCGTACGAGCCCGTACGAGCCCGTAGGAGGCCTCTGCGAGCCCGTAGAGGCCCGTGCGAGCTTGTGCGAGCCCGGTGCGCGCCCGTACGAGCCCGTACGAGCCCGTAGGAGGCCTCTGCGAGCCCGTAGAGGCCGGTGCGAGCTTGTGCGAGCCCGTGCGCGCCCGTGCGAGCCTGTACGAGCCCGTACGAGCCCGTAGGAGGCCTCTGCGAGCCCGTAGAGGCCCGTGCGAGCCTTGGCGAGCCCGTGCGTGCCCGTGCGAGCCCGTAGGAGGCCTCCGCGAGCCCGTAGAGGCCCGTGTGTGCTTGTTGCGCGCCCGTGCGAGCCCGTGCGAGCCCGTACGAGCCCGTAGGAGGCCTCTGCGAGCCCGTAGAGGCCCGTGCCGAGCTTGTGCGAGCCCATGCGAGCCCGTGCGAGCCCGTACGAGCCCGTACGAGCCCGTAGGAGGCCTCTGCGAGCCCGTAGAGGCCCGTGCGAGCTTGTGCGAGCCCCGTGCGCGCCCCGTGCGAGCCCGTATGAGCCCGTAGGAGGCCTCTGCGAGCCCGTAGAGGCCCATTGTGTGCTTGTGCGAGCCCGTGCGCGCCCGTTGCGAGCCCGTACGAGCCCGTACGAGCCCGTAGGAGGCCTCTGCGAGCCCGTAGAGGCCCGTGCGAGCTTGTGCGAGCCCGTGCACGCGCGTGCGAGCCCGTACGAGCCCGTAGCAGGCCTCTGCGAGCCCGTAGAGGCCCGTGCGAGCTTGTGCGAGCCCGTGCGCGCCCCGGTGTGAGCCCGTACGAGCCCGTAGGAGGCCTCTGCGAGCCCGTAGAGGCCCGTGCGAGCTTGTGCGAGCCGTGCGCGCCCGTGCGAGCTCGTACGAGCCCGTACGAGCCCGTAGGAGGCCTCTGCGAGCCCGTAGAGGCCCGTGCGAGCTTGTGCGAGCCCGTGCGAGCCCGTGCGCGCCCGTGCGAGCCCGTACGAGCCCGTAGGAGGCCTCTGCGAGCCCGTAGAGGCCCGTGCGAGCCCGTGCGCGCCCGTGCGAGCCCGTATGAGCCCGTACGAGCCCGTAGGAGGCCTCTGCGAGCCTGTAGAGGCCCGTGCGAGCTTGTGCGAGCCCGTGCGCGCCCGTGCGAGCCCGCACCAGCCCGTACCAGCCCGTAGCAGGCCTCTGCGAGCCCGTAGAGGCCCGTGCGAGCTTGTGCGAGCCGTACGCGCCCGTGCGAGCCCGTACGAGCCCGTAGGAGGCCTCTGCGAGCCCGTAGAGGCCCGTGCGAGCTTGTGCGAGCCCGTGCGCGCCCGTGCGAGCCCGTACGAGCCCGTACGAGCCCGTAGGAGGCCTCTGCGAGCCCGTAGAGGCCCGTGCGAGCTTGTGCGAGCCCATGCGAGCCCGTGCGAGCCCGTACGAGCCCGTACGAGCCCGTAGGAGGCCTCTGCGAGCCCGTAGAGGCCCGTGCGAGCTTGTGCGAGCCCGTGCACGCGCGTGCGAGCCCGTACGAGCCCGTAGCAGGCCTCTGCGAGCCCGTAGAGGCCCGTGCGAGCTTGTGCGAGGCCGTGCGCGCCCGTGTGAGCCCGTACGAGCCCCGTAGGAGGCCTCTGCGAGCCCGTAGAGGCCCGTGCGAGCTTGTGCGAGCCCGTGCGAGCCCATGCGAGCCGTACGAGCCCGTAGGAGGCCTCTGCGAGCCCGTAGAGGCCCGTGCAAGCTTGTGCGAGCCCGTGCGCGCCCGTTGCGAGCCCGTACGAGCCCGTACGAGCCTGTAGCAGGCCTCTGCGAGCCCGTAGAGGCCCGTGCGAGCTTGTGCGAGCCCGTGCGCGCTCCGTGCGAGCCCGTACGAGCCCGTACGAGCCCGTAGGAGGCCTCTGCGAGCCCGTAGAGGCCCGTGCGAGCTTGTGCGAGCCCGTGCGCGCCCGTACGAGCCCGTACGAGCCCGTAGGAGGCCTCTGCGAGCCCGTAGAGGCCCGGTGCGAGCTTGTGCGAGCCCGGTGCGCGCCCGTGCGAGCCTGTACGAGCCCGTACGAGCCCGTAGGAGGCCTCTGCGAGCCCGTAGAGGCCCGTGCGAGCCTTGGCGAGCCCGTGCGTGCCCGTGCGAGCCCGTAGGAAGCCTCCGCGAGCCCGTAGAGGCCCGTGTGTGCTTGTGCGAGCCCGTGCGCGCCCGTGTGAGCCCGTGCGAGCCCGTACGAGCCCGTACGAGCCTGTAGCAGGCCTCTGCGAGCCCGTAGAGGCCCGTGCGAGCTTGTGCGAGCCCGTGCGCGCCCGTGCGAGCCCGTACGAGCCCGTACGAGCCCGTAGGAGGCCTCTGCGAGCCCGTAGAGGCCCGTGCGAGCTTTGTGCGAGCCCGTGCGCGCCCGTACGAGCCCGTACGAGCCCGTAGGAGGCCTCTGCGAGCCCGTAGAGGCCGGTGCGAGCTTGTGCGAGCCCGTGCGCGCCCGTGCGAGCCTGTACGAGCCCGTACGAGCCCGTAGGAGGCCTCTGCGAGCCCGTAGAGGCCCGTGCGAGCCTTGGCGAGCCCGTGCGTGCCCGTGCGAGCCCGTAGGAAGCCTCCGCGAGCCCGTAGAGGCCCGTGCGAGCTTGTGCGAGCCCGTGCGCGCCCGTGCGAGCCCGTACGAGCCCGTACGAGCCTGTAGCAGGCCTCTGCGAGCCCGTAGAGGCCCGTGCGAGCTTTGTGCGAGCCCGTAGCGCGCCCGTGCGAGCCCGTACGAAGCCCGTACGAGCCGTAGGAGGCCTCTGCGAGCCCGTAGAGGCCCGTGCGAGCTTGTGCGAGCCCGTGCGCGCCCCGTGCGAGCCCGTACGAGCCCGTAGGAGGCCTCTGCGAGCCCGTAGAGGCCCGTGCGAGCTTGTGCGAGCCCGTACAGGCCTGTGCGCGCCCGTACGAGCCCGTACGAGCCCGTAGGAGGCCTCTGCGAGCCCGTAGAGGTCCGTGCAAGCTTGTGCGAGCCCGTGCGAGCCCGTGCGCTGCCCGTGCGAGCCCGTACGAGCCCGTAGGAGGCCTCTGCGAGCCCGTAGAGGCCCGTGTGAGCTTGTGAGAGCCCGTGCGTGCCCGTGCGAGCCCGTACGAGCCCGTACGAGCCTGTAGCAGGCCTCTGCGAGCCCGTAGAGGCCCGTGCGAGCTTGTGCGAGCCCGTGCGCGCCCGTGCGAGCCCGTACGAGCCCGTACGAGCCCGTAGGAGGCCTCTGCGAGCCCGTAGAGGCCCGTGCGAGCCCGTGCGCGCCCGTGCGAGCCCGTACGAGCCCGTACGAGCCCATAGGAGGCCACTGCGAGCCCGTAGAGGCCCGTGCGAGCTTGTGCGTGCCCAGTGCGCGCCCGTGCGAGCCCGTATGAGCCCGTACAAGCCCGTAGGAGGCCTCTGCGAGCCCGTAGAGGCCCGTGCGAGCTTGTGCGAGCCCGTGCGCGCCCGTAGCGAGCCCGTACCAGCCCGTAGGAGGCCTCTGCGAGCCCGTAGAGGCCCGTGCGAGCTTGTGCGAGCCCGTGCGCGACCGTGCGAGCCCGTACGAGCCCGTACGAGCCCGTAGGAGGCCTCTGCGAGCCCGTAGAGGGCCCGTGCGAGCTTGTGCGAGCCCATGCGAGCCCGTGCGAGCCCGTACGAGCCCGTACGAGCCCGTAGGAGGCCTCTGCGAGCCCGTAGAGGCCCGTGCGAGCTTGTGCGAGCCCGTGCACGCGCGTGAGAGCCCGTACGAGCCCGTAGCAGGCCTCTGCGAGCCCGTAGAGGCCCGTGCGAGCTTTGTGCGAGCCCGTGCGCGCCCAGTGCGAGCCCGTACGAGCCCGTAGGAGGCCTCTGCGAGCCTGTAGAGGCCCGTGTGCGCTTGTGCGAGCCCGTGCGAGCCCATGCGAGCCCGTACGAGCCCGTAGGAGGCCTCTGCGAGCCCGTAGAGGCCCGTGCGAGCTTGTGCGAGCCCGGTGCGCGCCCGTGCGAGCCCGTACGAGCCCGTACGAGCCCGTAGGAGGCCTCTGCGACCCCGTAGAGGCCGTGCGAGCTTGGGCGAGCCCGTGCGTGCCCGTGCGAGCCCGTGCGAGCCCGTACGAGCCCGTAGGAGGCCTCCGCGAGCCCGTAGAGGCCCGTGTGTGCTTGTGCGCGCCCGTGCGAGCCCGTACGAGCCCGTAGGAGGCTCTGCGAGCCCGTAGAGGCCCGTGCGACCCTGTGCGAGCCCGTGCGAGCCCGTACGAGCCCGTACGAGCCCGTAGGAGGCCTCTGCGAGCCCGTAGAGGCCCGTGCGAGCTTGTGCGAGCCCGTGCGCGCCCGTGCGAGCCCGTACGAGCCCGTACGAGCCCGTAGGAGGCCTCTGCGAGCCCGTAGAGGCCTGTGCGAGCTTGTGCGAGCCCATGCGCGCCCGTACGAGCCCGTACGAGCCTGTAGCAGGCCCTCTGCGAGCCCGTAGAGGCCCGTGCGAGCTTGTGCGAGCCCGTGCGCGCCCGAGTGTGAGCCCGTACGAGCCCGTAGGAGGCCTCTGCGAGCCCGTAGAGGCCCGTGCGACCTTGTGCGAGCCCTGTGCGCGCCCATGCGAGCCCGTACGAGCCCGTAGGAGGCCTCTGCGAGGCCCGTAGAGGCCCGTGCGAGCTTGTGCGAGCCAGTGCGCGCCCGTGCGAGCCCGTACCAGCCCGTACCAGCCCGTAGCAGGCCTCTGCGAGCCCGTAGAGGCCCCGTGCGAGCTTGTGTGAGCCCGTGCGCACCCGTGCGAGCCCATACGAGCCCGTACGAGCCCGTAGGAGGGCCTCTGCGAGCCCGTAGAGGCCCGTGCGAGCTTGTGCGAGCCCGTGCGCGCCCGTACGAGCCCGTACGAGCCCGTAGGAGGCCTCTGCGAGCCCGTAGAGGCCCGTGCGAGCTTGTGCGAGCCCGTGCGCGCCCGTGCGAGCCCGTACGAGCCCGTAGCAGGGCTCTGCGAGCCCGTAGAGGCCCGTGCGAGCTTGTGCGAGCCCGTGCGTGCCCGTGCGAGCCCGTACGAGCCCGTACGAGCCCGTAGGAGGCCTCTGCGAGCCCGTAGAGGCCTGTGCGAGCTTGTACGAGCCCGTACGAGCCCGTAGGAGGCCTCTGCGAGCCCGTAGAGGCCTGTGCGAGCTTGTGCGAGCCCGTGCGCGCCCGTACGAGCCCGTAGGAGGCCTCTGCGAGCCCGTAGAGGCCCGTGCGAGCTTGTGCGAGCCCGTGCGCGCCCGGTGCGAGCCCGTACGAGCCCGTACGAGCCCGTAGGAGGCCTCTGCGAGCCCGTAGAGGCCCGTGCGAGCTTGTGCGAGCACGTGCACGCGCGTGCGAGCCCGTACGAGCCCGTAGCAGGCCTCTGCGAGCCCGTAGAGGCCCGTGCGAGCTTGTGCGAGCCCCGTGCGCGCCCGTGTGAGCCCGTACGAGCCCGTAGGAGGCCTCTGCGAGCCCGTAGAGGCCCGTGTGAGCTTGTGCGAGCCCGTGCGAGCCCATGCGAGCCCGTACGAGCCCGTAGGAGGCCTCTGCGAGCCCGTAGAGGCCCGTGCGAGCTTGTGCGAGCCCGTGCGCGCCCGTGCGAGCCCGTACGAGCCCGTACGAGCCTGTAGCAGGCCTCTGCGAGCCCGTAGAGGCCTGTGCGACATTGTGCGAGCCCGTGCGCACCCGTGCGAGCCCGTACGAGCCCGTACGAGCCCGTAGGAGGCCTCTGCGAGCCCGTAGAGGCCCGTGCGAGCTTGTGCGAGCCCGTGCGCGCCCGTACGAGCCCGTACGAGCCCGTAGGAGGCCTCTGCGAGCCCGTAGAGGCCCGTGCGAGCTTGTGCGAGCCCGTACAGGCCTGTGCGCGCCCGTACGAGCCCGTACGAGCCCGTAGGAGGCCTCTGCGAGCCCGTAGAGGCCCGTGCGAGCTTGTGCGAGCCCGTGCGCGCCCGTGCGAGCTCGTACGAGCCCGTACGAGCCCGTAGGAGGCCTCTGCGAGCCCGTAGAGGCCCGTGCGAGCTTGTGCGAGCCCGTGCGAGCCCGTGCGCGCCCGTGCGAGCCCGTACGAGCCCGTAGGAGGCCTCTGCGAGCCCGTAGAGGCCCGTGCAAGCTTGTGCGAGCCCGTGCGTGCCCGTGCGAGCCCGTACGAGCCCGTACGAGCCTGTAGCAGGCCTCTGCGAGCCCGTAGAGGCCCGTGCGAGCTTGTGCGAGCCCGTGCGCGCCCGTGTGAGCCCGTACGAGCCCGTAGGAGGCCTCTGCGAGCCCGTAGAGGCCCGTGCGACCTTGTGCGAGCCCGTGCGCGCCCATGCGAGCCCGTACGAGCCCGTAGGAGGCCTCTGCGAGCCCGTAGAGGCCCGTGCGAGCTTGTGCGAGCCCGTGCGCGCCCCGTGCGAGCCCGTACCAGCCCGTACCAGCCCGTAGCAGGCCTCTGCGAGCCCGTAGAGGCCCGTGCGAGCTTGTGCGAGCCCGTGCGCCCCCGTGCGAGCCCGTGCGAGCCCGTACGAGCCCGTAGGAGGCCTCCGCCAGACCGTAGAGGCCCGTGTGTGCTTGTGCGAGCCCGTGCGAGCCCGTACTAGCCCGTAGGAGGCCTCTACGAGCCCGTAGAGGCCCGTGCGAGCTTGTGCGAGCCCGTGCGCGCCCGTGCGAGCCCGTACGAGCCCGTACGAGCCCGTAGGAGGCCTCTGCGAGCCCGTAGAGGCCCGTGCGAGCCCGTGCGCGCCCTGTGCGAGCCCGTACGAGCCCGTACGAGCCCGTAGGAGGCCACTGCGAGCCCGTAGAGGCCCGTGCGAGCTTGTGCGTGCCCGTGCGCGCCCGTGCGAGCCCGTATGAGCCCGTACAAGCCCGTAGGAGGCCTCTGCGAGCCCGTAGAGGCCCGTGCGAGCTTGTGCGAGCCCGTGCGCGCCCGTGCGAGCCCGTACCAGCCCGTACCAGCCCGTAGCAGGCCTCTGCGAGCCCGTAGAGGCCCGTGCGAGCTTGTGCGAGCCCGTACGCGCCCGTGCGAGCCCGTACGAGCCCGTAGGAGGCCTCTGCGAGCCCGTAGAGGCCCGTGTGAGCTTGTGCGAGCCCGTGCGCGCCCGTGCGAGCCCGTACGAGCCCGTACGAGCCCGTAGGAGGCCTCTGCGAGCCCGTAGAGGCCCGTGCGAGCTTGTGCGAGCCCATGCGAGCCCGTGCGAGCCCGTACGAGCCCGTACGAGCCCGTAGGAGGCCTCTGCGAGCCCGTAGAGGCCCGTGCGAGCTTGTGCGAGCCCGTGCACGCGCGTGCGAGCCCGTACGAGCCCGTAGCAGGCCTCTGCGAGCCCGTAGAGGCCCGTGCGAGCTTGTGCGAGCCCGTGCGCGCCCGTGCGAGCCCGTACGAGCCCGTAGGAGGCCTCTGCGAGCCCGTAGAGGCCCGTGTGAGCTTGTGCGAGCCCGTGTGAGCCCATGCGAGCCCGTACGAGCCCGTAGGAGGCCTCTGCGAGCCCGTAGAGGCCCGTGCGAGCTTGTGCGAGCCCGTGCGCGCCCGTGCGAGCCCGTACGAGCCCGTACGAGCCTGTAGCAGGCCTCTGCGAGCCCGTAGAGGCCCGTGCGAGCTTGTGCGAGCCCGTGCGCGCCCGTGCGAGCCCGTACGAGCCCGTACGAGCCCGTAGGAGGCCTCTGCGAGCCCGTAGAGGCCCGTGCGAGCTTGTGCGAGCCCGTGCGCGCCCGTGCGAGCTCGTACGAGCCCGTACGAGCCCGTGGGAGGCCTCTGCGAGCCCGTAGAGGCCCGTGCGAGCTTGTGCGAGCCCGTGCGAGCCCGTGCGCGCCCGTGCGAGCCCGTACGAGCCCGTAGGAGGCCTCTGCGAGCCCGTAGAGGCCCGTGTGAGCTTGTGCGAGCCCGTGCGTGCCCGTGCGAGCCCGTACGAGCCCGTACGAGCCTGTAGCAGGCCTCTGCGAGCCCGTAGAGGCCCGTGCGAGCTTGTGCGAGCCCGTGCGCCCCCGTGCGAGCCCGTGCGAGCCCGTACGAGCCCGTAGGAGGCCTCCGCCAGACCGTAGAGGCCCGTGTGTGCTTGTGCGAGCCCGTGCGAGCCCGTACTAGCCCGTAGGAGGCCTCTGCGACCCCGTAGAGGCCCGTGCGAGCTTGTTCGAGTCCGTGCGCGCCCGTGCGAGCCCATACGAGCCCGTACGAGCCCGTAGGAGGCCTCTGCGAGCCCGTAGAGGCCCGTGCGAGCTTGTGCGAGCCCGTGCGAGCCCGTGCGAGCCCGTACGAGCCCGTACGAGCCCGTAGCAGGGCTCTGCGAGCCCGTAGAGGCCCGTGCGAGCTTGTGCGAGCCCGTGCACGCGCGTGCGAGCCCGTACGAGCCCGTAGCAGGCCTCTGCGAGCCCGTAGAGGCCCGTGCGAGCTTGTGCGAGCCCGTGCGAGCCCGTGCGAGCCCGTACGAGCCCGTACGAGCCCGTAGCAGGGCTCTGCGAGCCCGTAGAGGCCCGTGCGAGCTTGTGCGAGCCCGTGCACGCGCGTGCGAGCCCGTACGAGCCTGTAGCAGGCCTCTGCGAGCCCGTAGAGGCCCGTGCGAGCTTGTGCGAGCCCGTGCGCGCCCGTGCGAGCCCGTACGAGCCCGTACGAGCCCGTAGGAGGCCTCTGCGAGCCCGTAGAGGCCCGTGCGAGCTTGTGCGAGCCCGTGCGCGCCCGTACGAGCCCGTACGAGCCCGTAGGAGGCCTCTGCGAGCCCGTAGAGGCCGGTGCGAGCTTGTGCGAGCCCGTGCGCGCCCGTGCGAGCCTGTACGAGCCCGTACGAGCCCGTAGGAGGCCTCTGCGAGCCCGTAGAGGCCCGTGCGAGCCTTGGCGAGCCCGTGCGTGCCCGTGCGAGCCCGTAGGAGGCCTCCGCGAGCCCGTAGAGGCCCGTGTGTGCTTGTGCGAGCCCGTGCGCGCCCGTGTGAGCCCGTACGAGCCCGTAGGAGGCCTCTGCGAGCCCGTAGAGGCCCGTGTGAGCTTGTGCGAGCCCGTGCGAGCCCATGCGAGCCCGTACGAGCCCGTAGGAGTCCTCTGCGAGCCCGTAGAGGCCCGTGCGAGCTTGTGCGAGCCCGTGCGCGCCCGTGCGAGCCCGTACGAGCCCGTACGAGCCTGTAGCAGGCCTCTGCGAGCCCGTAGAGGCCCGTGCGAGCTTGTGCGAGCCCGTGCGCGCCCGTGCGAGCCCGTACGAGCCCGTACGAGCCCGTAGGAGGCCTCTGCGAGCCCGTAGAGGCCCGTGCGAGCTTGTGCGAGCCCGTGCGCGCCCGTGCGAGCCCGTACGAGCCCGTAGCAGGGCTCTGCGAGCCCGTAGAGGCCCGTGCGAGCTTGTGCGAGCCCGTACAGGCCTGTGCGAGCCCGTACGAGCCCGTACGAGCCCGTAGGAGGCCTCTGCGAGCCCGTAGAGGTCCGTGCAAGCTTGTGCGAGCCCGTGCGAGCCCGTGCGCGCCCGTGCGAGCCCGTACGAGCCCGTAGGAGGCCTCTGCGAGCCCGTAGAGGCCCGTGTGAGCTTGTGAGAGCCCGTGCGTGCCCGTGCGAGCCCGTACGAGCCCGTACGAGCCTGTAGCAGGCCTCTGCGAGCCCGTAGAGGCCCGTGCGAGCTTGTGCGAGCCCGTGCGCGCCCGTGCGAGCCCGTACGAGCCCGTACGAGCCCGTAGGAGGCCTCTGCGAGCCCGTAGAGGCCCGTGCGAGCCCGTGCGCGCCCGTGCGAGCCCGTACGAGCCCGTACGAGCCCATAGGAGGCCACTGCGAGCCCGTAGAGGCCCGTGCGAGCTTGTGCGTGCCCGTGCGCGCCCGTGCGAGCCCGTATGAGCCCGTACAAGCCCGTAGGAGGCCTCTGCGAGCCCGTAGAGGCCCGTGCGAGCTTGTGCGAGCCCGTGCGCGCCCGTGCGAGCCCGTACCAGCCCGTAGGAGGCCTCTGCGAGCCCGTAGAGGCCCGTGCGAGCTTGTGCGAGCCCGTGAGCGCCCGTGCGAGCCCGTACGAGCCCGTACGAGCCCGTAGGAGGCCTCTGCGAGCCCGTAGAGGCCCGTGCGAGCTTGTGCGAGCCCATGCGAGCCCGTGCGAGCCCGTACGAGCCCGTACGAGCCCGTAGGAGGCCTCTGCGAGCCCGTAGAGGCCCGTGCGAGCTTGTGCGAGCCCGTGCACGCGCGTGAGAGCCCGTACGAGCCCGTAGCAGGCCTCTGCGAGCCCGTAGAGGCCCGTGCGAGCTTGTGCGAGCCCGTGCGCGCCCGTGCGAGCCCGTACGAGCCCGTAGGAGGCCTCTGCGAGCCTGTAGAGGCCCGTGTGCGCTTGTGCGAGCCCGTGCGAGCCCATGCGAGCCCGTACGAGCCCGTAGGAGGCCTCTGCGAGCCCGTAGAGGCCCGTGCGAGCTTGTGCGAGCCCGTGCGCGCCCGTGCGAGCCCGTACGAGCCCGTACGAGCCCGTAGGAGGCCTCTGCGACCCCGTAGAGGCCCGTGCGAGCTTGGGCGAGCCCGTGCGTGCCCGTGCGAGCCCGTGCGAGCCCGTACGAGCCCGTAGGAGGCCTCCGCGAGCCCGTAGAGGCCCGTGTGTGCTTGTGCGCGCCCGTGCGAGCCCGTACGAGCCCGTAGGAGGCCTCTGCGAGCCCGTAGAGGCCCGTGCGACCTTGTGCGAGCCCGTGCGAGCCCGTACGAGCCCGTACGAGCCCGTAGGAGGCCTCTGCGAGCCCGTAGAGGCCCGTGCGACCTTGTGCGAGCCCGTGCGCGCCCGTGCGAGCCCGTACGAGCCCGTAGCAGGGCCCTGCGAGCCCGTAGAGGCCCGTGCGAGCTTGTGCGAGCCCGTGCGCGCCCGTGCGAGCCCGTACGAGCCCGTACGAGCCCGTAGGAGGCCTCTGCGAGCCCGTAGAGGCCTGTGCGAGCTTGTGCGAGCCCATGCGCGCCCGTACGAGCCCGTACGAGCCTGTAGCAGGCCTCTGCGAGCCCGTAGAGGCCCGTGCGAGCTTGTGCGAGCCCGTGCGCGCCCGTGTGAGCCCGTACGAGCCCGTAGGAGGCCTCTGCGAGCCCGTAGAGGCCCGTGCGACCTTGTGCGAGCCCGTGCGCGCCCATGCGAGCCCGTACGAGCCCGTAGGAGGCCTCTGCGAGCCCGTAGAGGCCCGTGCGAGCTTGTGCGAGCCAGTGCGCGCCCGTGCGAGCCCGTACCAGCCCGTACCAGCCCGTAGCAGGCCTCTGCGAGCCCGTAGAGGCCCGTGCGAGCTTGTGTGAGCCCGTGCGCACCCGTGCGAGCCCATACGAGCCCGTACGAGCCCGTAGGAGGCCTCTGCGAGCCCGTAGAGGCCCGTGCGAGCTTGTGCGAGCCCGTGCGCGCCCGTACGAGCCCGTACGAGCCCGTAGGAGGCCTCTGCGAGCCCGTAGAGGCCCGTGCGAGCTTGTGCGAGCCCGTGCGCGCCCGTGCGAGCCCGTACGAGCCCGTAGCAGGGCTCTGCGAGCCCGTAGAGGCCCGTGCGAGCTTGTGCGAGCCCGTGCGTGCCCGTGCGAGCCCGTACGAGCCCGTACGAGCCCGTAGGAGGCCTCTGCGAGCCCGTAGAGGCCTGTGCGAGCTTGTACGAGCCCGTACGAGCCCGTAGGAGGCCTCTGCGAGCCCGTAGAGGCCTGTGCGAGCTTGTGCGAGCCCGTGCGCGCCCGTACGAGCCCGTAGGAGGCCTCTGCGAGCCCGTAGAGGCCCGTGCGAGCTTGTGCGAGCCCGTGCGCGCCCGTGCGAGCCCGTACGAGCCCGTACGAGCCCGTAGGAGGCCTCTGCGAGCCCGTAGAGGCCCGTGCGAGCTTGTGCGAGCACGTGCACGCGCGTGCGAGCCCGTACGAGCCCGTAGCAGGCCTCTGCGAGCCCGTAGAGGCCCGTGCGAGCTTGTGCGAGCCCGTGCGCGCCCGTGTGAGCCCGTACGAGCCCGTAGGAGGCCTCTGCGAGCCCGTAGAGGCCCGTGTGAGCTTGTGCGAGCCCGTGCGAGCCCATGCGAGCCCGTACGAGCCCGTAGGAGGCCTCTGCGAGCCCGTAGAGGCCCGTGCGAGCTTGTGCGAGCCCGTGCGCGCCCGTGCGAGCCCGTACGAGCCCGTACGAGCCTGTAGCAGGCCTCTGCGAGCCCGTAGAGGCCTGTGCGACATTGTGCGAGCCCGTGCGCACCCGTGCGAGCCCGTACGAGCCCGTACGAGCCCGTAGGAGGCCTCTGCGAGCCCGTAGAGGCCCGTGCGAGCTTGTGCGAGCCCGTGCGCGCCCGTACGAGCCCGTACGAGCCCGTAGGAGGCCTCTGCGAGCCCGTAGAGGCCCGTGCGAGCTTGTGCGAGCCCGTACAGGCCTGTGCGCGCCCGTACGAGCCCGTACGAGCCCGTAGGAGGCCTCTGCGAGCCCGTAGAGGCCCGTGCGAGCTTGTGCGAGCCCGTGCGCGCCCGTGCGAGCTCGTACGAGCCCGTACGAGCCCGTAGGAGGCCTCTGCGAGCCCGTAGAGGCCCGTGCGAGCTTGTGCGAGCCCGTGCGAGCCCGTGCGCGCCCGTGCGAGCCCGTACGAGCCCGTAGGAGGCCTCTGCGAGCCCGTAGAGGCCCGTGCGAGCTTGTGCGAGCCCGTGCGTGCCCGTGCGAGCCCGTACGAGCCCGTACGAGCCTGTAGCAGGCCTCTGCGAGCCCGTAGAGGCCCGTGCGAGCTTGTGCGAGCCCGTGCGCGCCCGTGTGAGCCCGTACGAGCCCGTAGGAGGCCTCTGCGAGCCCGTAGAGGCCCGTGCGACCTTGTGCGAGCCCGTGCGCGCCCATGCGAGCCCGTACGAGCCCGTAGGAGGCCTCTGCGAGCCCGTAGAGGCCCGTGCGAGCTTGTGCGAGCCCGTGCGCGCCCGTGCGAGCCCGTACCAGCCCGTACCAGCCCGTAGCAGGCCTCTGCGAGCCCGTAGAGGCCCGTGCGAGCTTGTGCGAGCCCGTGCGCCCCCGTGCGAGCCCGTGCGAGCCCGTACGAGCCCGTAGGAGGCCTCCGCCAGACCGTAGAGGCCCGTGTGTGCTTGTGCGAGCCCGTGCGAGCCCGTACTAGCCCGTAGGAGGCCTCTGCGAGCCCGTAGAGGCCCGTGCGAGCTTGTGCGAGCCCGTGCGCGCCCGTGCGAGCCCATACGAGCCCGTACGAGCCCGTAGGAGGCCTCTGCGAGCCCGTAGAGGCCCGTGCGAGCTTGTGCGAGCCCGTGCGCTCCCGTGCGAGCCCGTACGAGCCCGTACGAGCCCATAGGAGGCCTCTGCGAGCCCGTAGAGGCCCGTGCGAGCTTGTGCGAGCCCGTGCGCGCCCGTGTGAGCCCGTACGAGCCCGTAGGAGGCCTCTGCGAGCCCGTAGAGGCCCGTGCGACTTTGTGCGAGCCCGTGCACGCCCGTGCGAGCCCGTACGAGCCCGTAGGAGGCCTCTACGAGCCCGTAGAGGCCCGTGCGAGCTTGTGCGAGCCCGTGCGCGCCCGTGCGAGCCCGTACGAGCCCGTACGAGCCCGTAGGAGGCCTCTGCGAGCCCGTAGAGGCCCGTGCGAGCCCGTGCGCGCCCGTGCGAGCCCGTACGAGCCCGTACGAGCCCGTAGGAGGCCACTGCGAGCCCGTAGAGGCCCGTGCGAGCTTGTGCGTGCCCGTGCGCGCCCGTGCGAGCCCGTATGAGCCCGTACAAGCCCGTAGGAGGCCTCTGCGAGCCCGTAGAGGCCCGTGCGAGCTTGTGCGAGCCCGTGCGCGCCCGTGCGAGCCCGTACCAGCCCGTACCAGCCCGTAGCAGGCCTCTGCGAGCCCGTAGAGGCCCGTGCGAGCTTGTGCGAGCCCGTACGCGCCCGTGCGAGCCCGTACGAGCCCGTAGGAGGCCTCTGCGAGCCCGTAGAGGCCCGTGTGAGCTTGTGCGAGCCCGTGCGCGCCCGTGCGAGCCCGTACGAGCCCGTACGAGCCCGTAGGAGGCCTCTGCGAGCCCGTAGAGGCCCGTGCGAGCTTGTGCGAGCCCATGCGAGCCCGTGCGAGCCCGTACGAGCCCGTACGAGCCCGTAGGAGGCCTCTGCGAGCCCGTAGAGGCCCGTGCGAGCTTGTGCGAGCCCGTGCACGCGCGTGCGAGCCCGTACGAGCCCGTAGCAGGCCTCTGCGAGCCCGTAGAGGCCCGTGCGAGCTTGTGCGAGCCCGTGCGCGCCCGTGCGAGCCCGTACGAGCCCGTAGGAGGCCTCTGCGAGCCCGTAGAGGCCCGTGTGAGCTTGTGCGAGCCCGTGTGAGCCCATGCGAGCCCGTACGAGCCCGTAGGAGGCCTCTGCGAGCCCGTAGAGGCCCGTGCGAGCTTGTGCGAGCCCGTGCGAGCCCGTGCGCGCCCGTGCGAGCCCGTACGAGCCCGTAGGAGGCCTCTGCGAGCCCGTAGAGGCCCGTGTGAGCTTGTGCGAGCCCGTGCGTGCCCGTAGCGAGCCCGTACGAGCCCGTACGAGCCTGTAGCAGGCCTCTGCGAGCCCGTAGAGGCCCGTGCGAGCTTGTGCGAGCCCGTGCGCCCCCGTGCGAGCCCGTGCGAGCCCGTACGAGCCCGTAGGAGGCCTCCGCCAGACCGTAGAGGCCCGTGTGTGCTTGTGCGAGCCCGTGCGAGCCCGTACTAGCCCGTAGGAGGCCTCTGCGACCCCGTAGAGGCCCGTGCGAGCTTGTTCGAGCCCAGTGCGCGCGCCGTGCGAGCCCATACGAGCCCGTACGAGCCCGTAGGAGGCCTCTGCGAGCCCGTAGAGGCCCGTGCGAGCTTGTGCGAGCCCGTGCGAGCCCGTGCGAGCCCGTACGAGCCCGTACGAGCCCGTAGCAGGGCTCTGCGAGCCCGTAGAGGCCCGTGCGAGCTTGTGCGAGCCCGTGCACGCGCGTGCGAGCCCGTACGAGCCCGTAGCAGGCCTCTGCGAGCCCGTAGAGGCCCATGCGAGCTTGTGCGAGCCCCGTGCGCGCCCGTGCGAGCCCGTACGAGCCCGTAGGAGGCCTCTGCGACCCCGTAGAGGCCCGTGCGAGCTTGTGCGAGCCCTGTGCGCGCCCGTGCGAGCCCGTACGAGCCCGTACGAGCCCGTAGGAGGCCTCTGCGAGCCCGTAGAGGCCCGTGTGTGCTTGTGCGCGCCCGTGCGAGCCCGTACGAGCCCGTAGGAGGCCTCTGCGAGCCCGTAGAGGCCCGTGCGACCTTGTGCGAGCCCGTGTGCGCCCGTACGAGCCCGTACGAGCCCGTAGGAGGCCTCTGCGAGCCCGTAGAGGCCCGTGCGACCTTGTGTGAGCCCGTGCGCGCCCGTGCGAGCCCGTACGAGCCCGTAGCAGGGCTCTGCGAGCCCGTAGAGGCCCGTGCGAGCTTGTGCGAGCCCCGTGCGCGCCCGTGCGAGCCCGTACGAGCCCGTACGAGCCCGTAGGAGGCCTCTGCGAGCCCGTAGAGGCCTGTGCGAGCTTGTGCGAGCCCATGCGCGCCCGTACGAGCCCGTACGAGCCCGTACGAGCCTGTAGCAGGCCTCTGCGAGCCCGTAGAGGCCTGTGCGAGCTTGTGCGAGCCCGTGCGCGCCCCGTACGAGCCCGTAGGAGGCCTCTGCGAGCCCGTAGAGGCCCGTGCGAGCTTGTGCGAGCCCGTGCGCGCCCGTGCGAGCCCGTACGAGCCCGTACGAGCCCGTAGGAGGCCTCTGCGAGCCCGTAGAGGCCCGTGCGAGCTTGTGCGAGCCCGTGCACGCGCGTGCGAGCCCGTACGAGCCCGTAGCAGGCCTCTGCGAGCCCGTAGAGGCCCGTGCGAGCTTGTGCGAGCCCGTGCGCGCCCGTGTGAGCCCGTACGAGCCCGTAGGAGGCCTCTGCGACCCCGTAGAGGCCCGTGTGAGCTTGTGCGAGCCCGTGCGAGCCCATGCGAGCCCGTACGAGCCCGTAGGAGGCCTCTGCGAGCCCGTAGAGGCCCGTGCGAGCTTGTGCGAGCCCGTGCGCGCCCCGTGCGAGCCCGTACGAGCCCGTACGAGCCTGTAGCAGGCCTCTGCGAGCCCGTAGAGGCCTGTGCGACATTGTGCGAGCCCGTGCGCACCCGTGCGAGCCCGTACGAGCCCGTACGAGCCCGTAGGAGGCCTCTGCGAGCCCGTAGAGGCCCGTGCGAGCTTGTGCGAGCCCGTGCGCGCCCGTACGAGCCCGTACGAGCCCGTAGGAGGCCTCTGCGAGCCCGTAGAGGCCCGTGCGAGCTTGTGCGAGCCCGTACAGGCCTGTGCGCGCCCGTACGAGCCCGTACGAGCCCGTAGGAGGCCTCTGCGAGCCCGTAGAGGCCCGTGCGAGCTTGTGCGAGCCCCGTGCGCGCCCGTGCGAGCTCGTACGAGCCCGTACGAGCCCGTAGGAGGCCTCTGCGAGCCCGTAGAGGCCCGTTGCGAGCTTGTGCGAGCCCCGTGCGAGCCCGTGCGCGCCCGTGCGAGCCCGTACGAGCCCGTAGGAGGCCTCTGCGAGCCCGTAGAGGCCCGTGCGAGCTTGTGCGAGCCCGTGCGTGCCCGTGCGAGCCCGTACGAGCCCGTACGAGCCTGTAGCAGGCCTCTGCGAGCCCGTAGAGGCCCGTGCGAGCTTGTGCGAGCCCGTGCGCGCCCGTGTGAGCCCGTACGAGCCCGTAGGAGGCCTCTGCGAGCCCGTAGAGGCCCGTGCGACCTTGTGCGAGCCCGTGCGCGCCCATGCGAGCCCGTACGAGCCCGTAGGAGGCCTCTGCGAGCCCGTAGAGGCCCGTGCGAGCTTGTGCGAGCCCGTGCGCGCCCGTGCGAGCCCGTACCAGCCCGTACCAGCCCGTAGCAGGCCTCTGCGAGCCCGTAGAGGCCCGTGCGAGCTTGTGCGAGCCCGTGCGCCCCCGTGCGAGCCCGTGCGAGCCCGTACGAGCCCGTAGGAGGCCTCCGCCAGACCGTAGAGGCCCGTGTGTGCTTGTGCGAGCCCGTGCGAGCCCGTACTAGCCCGTAGGAGGCCTCTGCGACCCCGTAGAGGCCCGTGCGAGCTTGTGCGAGCCCGTGCGCGCCCGTGCGAGCCCATACGAGCCCGTACGAGCCCGTAGGAGGCCTCTGCGAGCCCGTAGAGGCCCGTGCGAGCTTGTGCGAGCCCGTGCGCTCCCGTGCGAGCCCGTACGAGCCCGTACGAGCCCATAGGAGGCCTCTGCGAGCCCGTAGAGGCCCGTGCGAGCTTGTGCGAGCCCGGTGCGCGCCCGTGTGAGCCCGTACGAGCCCGTAGGAGGCCTCTGCGAGCCCGTAGAGGCCCGTGCGACTTTGTGCGAGCCCGTGCACGCCCGTGCGAGCCCGTACGAGCCCGTAGGAGGCCTCTACGAGCCCGTAGAGGCCCGTGCGAGCTTGTGCGAGCCCGTGCGCGCCCGTGCGAGCCCGTACGAGCCCGTACGAGCCCGTAGGAGGCCTCTGCGAGCCCGTAGAGGCCCGTGCGAGCCCGTGCGCGCCCGTGCGAGCCCGTACGAGCCCGTACGAGCCCGTAGGAGGCCACTGCGAGCCCGTAGAGGCCCGTGCGAGCTTGTGCGTGCCCGTGCGCGCCCCCGTGCGAGCCCGTATGAGCCCGTACAAGCCCGTAGGAGGCCTCTGCGAGCCCGTAGAGGCCCGTGCGAGCTTGTGCGAGCCCGTGCGCGCCCGTGCGAGCCCGTACCAGCCCGTACCAGCCCGTAGCAGGCCTCTGCGAGCCCGTAGAGGCCCGTGCGAGCTTGTGCGAGCCCGTACGCGCCCGTGCGAGCCCGTACGAGCCCGTAGGAGGCCTCTGCGAGCCCGTAGAGGCCCGTGTGAGCTTGTGCGAGCCCGTGCGCGCCCGTGCGAGCCCGTACGAGCCCGTACGAGCCCGTAGGAGGCCTCTGCGAGCCCGTAGAGGCCCGTGCGAGCTTGTGCGAGCCCATGCGAGCCCGTGCGAGCCCGTACGAGCCCGTACGAGCCCGTAGGAGGCCTCTGCGAGCCCGTAGAGGCCCGTGCGAGCTTGTGCGAGCCCGTGCACAGCGCGTGCGAGCCCGTACGAGCCCGTAGCAGGCCTCTGCGAGCCCGTAGAGGCCCGTGCGAGCTTGTGCGAGCCCTGTGCGCGCCCGTGCGAGCCCGTACGAGCCCGTAGGAGGCCTCTGCGAGCCCGTAGAGGCCCGTGTGAGCTTGTGCGAGCCCGTGTGAGCCCATGCGAGCCCGTACGAGCCCGTAGGAGGCCTCTGCGAGCCCGTAGAGGCCCGTGCGAGCTTGTGCGAGCCCGTGCGCGCCCGTGCGAGCCCGTACGAGCCCGTACGAGCCTCTAGCAGGCCTCTGCGAGCCCGTAGAGGCCCGTGCGAGCTTGTGCGAGCCCGTGCGCGCCCGTGCGAGCTCGTACGAGCCCGTACGAGCCCGTGGGAGGCCTCTGCGAGCCCGTAGAGGCCCGTGCGAGCTTGTGCGAGCCCGTGCGAGCCCGCGCGTGCGCGCCCGTGCGAGCCCGTACGAGCCCGTAGGAGGCCTCTGCGAGCCCGTAGAGGCCCGTGTGAGCTTGTGCGAGCCCGTGCGTGCCCGTGCGAGCCCGTACGAGCCCGTACGAGCCTGTAGCAGGCCTCTGCGAGCCCGTAGAGGCCCGTGCGAGCTTGTGCGAGCCCGTGCGCCCCCGTGCGAGCCCGTGCGAGCCCGTACGAGCCCGTAGGAGGCCTCCGCCAGACCGTAGAGGCCCGTGTGTGCTTGTGCGAGCCCGTGCGAGCCCGTACTAGCCCGTAGGAGGCCTCTGCGACCCCGTAGAGGCCCGTGCGAGCTTGTTCGAGCCCGTGCGCGCCCGTGCGAGCCCATACGAGCCCGTACGAGCCCGTAGGAGGCCTCTGCGAGCCCGTAGAGGCCCGTGCGAGCTTGTGCGAGCCCGTGCGAGCCCGTGCGAGCCCGTACGAGCCCGTACGAGCCCGTAGCAGGGCTCTGCGAGCCCGTAGAGGCCCGTGCGAGCTTGTGCGAGCCCGTGCACGCGCGTGCGAGCCCGTACGAGCCCGTAGCAGGCCTCTGCGAGCCCGTAGAGGCCCGTGCGAGCTTGTGCGAGCCCGTGCGCGCCCGTGCGAGCCCGTACGAGCCCGTAGGAGGCCTCTGCGAGCCCGTAGAGGCCCGTGCGAGCTTGTGCGAGCCCGTGCGCGCCCGTGCGAGCCCGTACGAGCCCGTACGAGCCCGTAGGAGGCCTCTGCGAGCCCGTAGAGGTCCGTGTGTGCTTGTGCGCGCCCGTGCGAGCCCGTACGAGCCCGTAGGAGGCCTCTGCGAGCCCGTAGAGGCCCGTGCGACCTTGTGCGAGCCCGTGTGCGCCCGTACGAGCCCGTACGAGCCCGTAGGAGGCCTCTGCGAGCCCGTAGAGGCCCGTGCGACCTTGTGTGAGCCCGTGCGCGCCCGTGCGAGCCCGTACGAGCCCGTAGCAGGGCTCTGCGAGCCCGTAGAGGCCCGTGCGAGCTTGTGCGAGCCCGTGCGCGCCCGTGCGAGCCCGTACGAGCCCGTACGAGCCCGTAGGAGGCCTCTGCGAGCCCGTAGAGGCCTGTGCGAGCTTGTGCGAGCCCATGCGCGCCCGTACGAGCCCGTACGAGCCCGTACGAGCCTGTAGCAGGCCTCTGCGAGCCCGTAGAGGCCCGTGCGAGCTTGTGCGAGCCCGTGCGCGCCCGTGTGAGCCCGTACGAGCCCGTAGGAGGCCTCTGCGAGCCCGTAGAGGCCCGTGCGAGCTTGTGCGAGCCAGTGCGCGCCCGTGCGAGCCCGTACCAGCCCGTACCAGCCCGTAGCAGGCCTCTGCGAGCCCGTAGAGGCCCGTGCGAGCTTGTGCGATCCCGTGCGCACCCGTGCGAGCCCATACGAGCCCGTACGAGCCCGTAGGAGGCCTCTGCGAGCCCGTAGAGGCCCGTGCGAGCTTGTGCGAGCCCGTGCGCGCCCGTACGAGCCCGTACGAGCCCGTAGGAGGCCTCTGCGAGCCCGTAGAGGCCCGTGCGAGCTTGTGCGAGCCCGTGCGCGCCCGTGCGAGCCCGTACGAGCCCGTAGCAGGGCTCTGCGAGCCCGTAGAGGCTCGTGCGAGCTTGTGCGAGCCCGTACAGGCCTGTGCGCGCCCGTACGAGCCCGTACGAGCCCGTAGGAGGCCTCTGCGAGCCCGTAGAGGCCCGTGAGAGCTTGTGCGAGCCCGTGCGCGCCCGTGCGAGCTCGTACGAGCCCGTACGAGCCCGTAGGAGGCCTCTGCGAGCCCGTAGAGGCCCGTGCGAGCTTGTGCGAGCCCGTGCGAGCCCGTGCGCGCCCGTGCGAGCCCGTACGAGCCCGTAGGAGGCCTCTGCGAGCCCGTAGAGGCCCGTGTGAGCTTGTGCGAGCCCGTGCGTGCCCGTGCAAGCCCGTACGAGCCCGTACGAGCCTGTAGCAGGCCTCTGCGAGCCCGTAGAGGCCCGTGCGAGCTTGTGCGAGCCCGTGCGCGCCCGTGTGAGCCCGTACGAGCCCGTAGGAGGCCTCTGCGAGCCCGTAGAGGCCCGTGCGACCTTGTGCGAGCCCGTGCGCGCCCATGCGAGCCCGTACGAGCCCGTAGGAGGCCTCTGCGAGCCCGTAGAGGCCCGTGCGAGCTTGTGCGAGCCCGTGCGCGCCCGTGCGAGCCCGTACCAGCCCGTACCAGCCCGTAGCAGGCCTCTGCGAGCCCGTAGAGGCCCGTGCGAGCTTGTGCGAGCCCGTGCGCCCCCGTGCGAGCCCGTGCGAGCCCGTACGAGCCCGTAGGAGGCCTCCGCCAGACCGTAGAGGCCCGTGTGTGCTTGTGCGAGCCCGTGCGAGCCCGTACTAGCCCGTAGGAGGCCTCTGCGACCCCGTAGAGGCCCGTGCGAGCTTGTGCGAGCCCGTGCGCGCCCGTGCGAGCCCATACGAGCCCGTACGAGCCCGTAGGAGGCCTCTGCGAGCCCGTAGAGGCCCGTGCGAGCTTGTGCGAGCCCGTGCGCTCCCGTGCGAGCCCGTACGAGCCCGTACGAGCCCATAGGAGGCCTCTGCGAGCCCGTAGAGGCCCGTGCGAGCTTGTGCGAGCCCGTGCGCGCCCGTGTGAGCCCGTACGAGCCCGTAGGAGGCCTCTGCGAGCCCGTAGAGGCCCGTGCGACCTTGTGCGAGCCCGTGCACGCCCGTGCGAGCCCGTACGAGCCCGTAGGAGGCCTCTACGAGCCCGTAGAGGCCCGTGCGAGCTTGTGCGAGCCCTTGCGCGCCCGTGCGAGCCCGTACGAGCCCGTAGCAGCCCTCTGCGAGCCCGTAGAGGCCCGTGCGAGCTTGTGCGAGCCCGTGCGCGCCCGTGCGAGCCCGTACGAGCCCGTACGAGCCCGTAGGAGGCCTCTGCGAGCCCGTAGAGGCCCGTGCGAGCCCGTGCGCGCCCGTGCGAGCCCGTACGAGCCCGTACGAGCCCGTAGGAGGCCACTGCGAGCCCGTAGAGGCCCGTGCGAGCTTGTGCGTGCCCGTGCGCGCCCGTGCGAGCCCGTATGAGCCCGTACAAGCCCGTAGGAGGCCTCTGCGAGCCCGTAGAGGCCCGTGCGAGCTTGTGCGAGCCCGTGCGCGCCCGTGCGAGCCCGTACCAGCCCGTACCAGCCCGTAGCAGGCCTCTGCGAGCCCGTAGAGGCCCGTGCGAGCTTGTGCGAGCCCGTACGCGCCCGTGCGAGCCCGTACGAGCCCGTAGGAGGCCTCTGCGAGCCCGTAGAGGCCCGTGCGAGCTTGTGCGAGCCCGTGCGCGCCCGTGCGAGCCCGTACGAGCCCGTACGAGCCCGTAGGAGGCCTCTGCGAGCCCGTAGAGGCCCGTGCGAGCTTGTGCGAGCCCATGTGAGCCCGTGCGAGCCCGTACGAGCCCGTACGAGCCCGTAGGAGGCCTCTGCGAGCCCGTAGAGGCCCGTGCGAGCTTGTGCGAGCCCGTGCACGCGCGTGCGAGCCCGTACGAGCCCGTAGCAGGCCTCTGCGAGCCCGTAGAGGCCCGTGCGAGCTTGTGCGAGCCCGTGCGCGCCCGTGCGAGCCCGTACGAGCCCGTAGGAGGCCTCTGCGAGCCCGTAGAGGCCCGTGTGAGCTTGTGCGAGCCCGTGTGAGCCCATGCGAGCCCGTACGAGCCCGTAGGAGGCCTCTGCGAGCCCGTAGAGGCCCGTGCGAGCTTGTGCGAGCCCGTGCGCGCCCGTGCGAGCCCGTACGAGCCCGTACGAGCCTCTAGCAGGCCTCTGCGAGCCCGTAGAGGCCCGTGCGAGCTTGTGCGAGCCCGTGCGCGCCCGTGCGAGCTCGTACGAGCCCGTACGAGCCCGTGGGAGGCCTCTGCGAGCCCGTAGAGGCCCGTGCGAGCTTGTGCGAGCCCGTGCGAGCCCGTGCGCGCCCGTGCGAGCCCGTACGAGCCCGTAGGAGGCCTCTGCGAGCCCGTAGAGGCCCGTGTGAGCTTGTGCGAGCCCGTGCGTGCCCGTGCGAGCCCGTACGAGCCCGTACGAGCCTGTAGCAGGCCTCTGCGAGCCCGTAGAGGCCCGTGCGAGCTTGTGCGAGCCCGTGCGCCCCCGTGCGAGCCCGTGCGAGCCCGTACGAGCCCGTAGGAGGCCTCCGCCAGACCGTAGAGGCCCGTGTGTGCTTGTGCGAGCCCGTGCGAGCCCGTACTAGCCCGTAGGAGGCCTCTGCGACCCCGTAGAGGCCCGTGCGAGCTTGTTCGAGCCCGTGCGCGCCCGTGCGAGCCCATACGAGCCCGTACGAGCCCGTAGGAGGCCTCTGCGAGCCCGTAGAGGCCCGTGCGAGCTTGTGCGAGCCCGTGCGAGCCCGTGCGAGCCCGTACGAGCCCGTACGAGCCCGTAGCAGGGCTCTGCGAGCCCGTAGAGGCCCGTGCGAGCTTGTGCGAGCCCGTGCACGCGCGTGCGAGCCCGTACGAGCCCGTAGCAGGCCTCTGCGAGCCCGTAGAGGCCCGTGCGAGCTTGTGCGAGCCCGTGCGCGCCCGTGCGAGCCCGTACGAGCCCGTAGGAGGCCTCTGCGAGCCCGTAGAGGCCCGTGCGAGCTTGTGCGAGCCCGTGCGCGCCCGTGCGAGCCCGTACGAGCCCGTACGAGCCCGTAGGAGGCCTCTGCGAGCCCGTAGAGGTCCGTGTGTGCTTGTGCGCGCCCGTGCGAGCCCGTACGAGCCCGTAGGAGGCCTCTGCGAGCCCGTAGAGGCCCGTGCGACCTTGTGCGAGCCCGTGTGCGCCCGTACGAGCCCGTACGAGCCCGTAGGAGGCCTCTGCGAGCCCGTAGAGGCCCGTGCGACCTTGTGTGAGCCCGTGCGCGCCCGTGCGAGCCCGTACGAGCCCGTAGGAGGCCTCTGCGAGCCCGTAGAGGCCCGTGCGAGCTTGTGCGAGCCCGTGCGCGCCCGTGCGAGCCCGTACGAGCCCGTACGAGCCCGTAGGAGGCCTCTGCGAGCCCGTAGAGGCCTGTGCGAGCTTGTGCGAGCCCATGCGCGCCCGTACGAGCCCGTACGAGCCCGTACGAGCCTGTAGCAGGCCTCTGCGAGCCCGTAGAGGCCCGTGCGAGCTTGTGCGAGCCCGTGCGCGCCCGTGTGAGCCCGTACGAGCCCGTAGGAGGCCTCTGCGAGCCCGTAGAGGCCCGTGCGAGCTTGTGCGAGCCAGTGCGCGCCCGTGCGAGCCCGTACCAGCCCGTACCAGCCCGTAGCAGGCCTCTGCGAGCCCGTAGAGGCCCGTGCGAGCTTGTGCGATCCCGTGCGCACCCGTGCGAGCCCATACGAGCCCGTACGAGCCCGTAGGAGGCCTCTGCGAGCCCGTAGAGGCCCGTGCGAGCTTGTGCGAGCCCGTGCGCGCCCGTACGAGCCCGTACGAGCCCGTAGGAGGCCTCTGCGAGCCCGTAGAGGCCCGTGCGAGCTTGTGCGAGCCCGTGCGCGCCCGTGCGAGCCCGTACGAGCCCGTAGCAGGGCTCTGCGAGCCCGTAGAGGCTCGTGCGAGCTTGTGCGAGCCCGTACAGGCCTGTGCGCGCCCGTACGAGCCCGTACGAGCCCGTAGGAGGCCTCTGCGAGCCCGTAGAGGCCCGTGAGAGCTTGTGCGAGCCCGTGCGCGCCCGTGCGAGCTCGTACGAGCCCGTACGAGCCCGTAGGAGGCCTCTGCGAGCCCGTAGAGGCCCGTGCGAGCTTGTGCGAGCCCGTGCGAGCCCGTGCGCGCCCGTGCGAGCCCGTACGAGCCCGTAGGAGGCCTCTGCGAGCCCGTAGAGGCCCGTGTGAGCTTGTGCGAGCCCGTGCGTGCCCGTGCAAGCCCGTACGAGCCCGTACGAGCCTGTAGCAGGCCTCTGCGAGCCCGTAGAGGCCCGTGCGAGCTTGTGCGAGCCCGTGCGCGCCCGTGTGAGCCCGTACGAGCCCGTAGGAGGCCTCTGCGAGCCCGTAGAGGCCCGTGCGACCTTGTGCGAGCCCGTGCGCGCCCATGCGAGCCCGTACGAGCCCGTAGGAGGCCTCTGCGAGCCCGTAGAGGCCCGTGCGAGCTTGTGCGAGCCCGTGCGCGCCCGTGCGAGCCCGTACCAGCCCGTACCAGCCCGTAGCAGGCCTCTGCGAGCCCGTAGAGGCCCGTGCGAGCTTGTGCGAGCCCGTGCGCCCCCGTGCGAGCCCGTGCGAGCCCGTACGAGCCCGTAGGAGGCCTCCGCCAGACCGTAGAGGCCCGTGTGTGCTTGTGCGAGCCCGTGCGAGCCCGTACTAGCCCGTAGGAGGCCTCTGCGACCCCGTAGAGGCCCGTGCGAGCTTGTGCGAGCCCGTGCGCGCCCGTGCGAGCCCATACGAGCCCGTACGAGCCCGTAGGAGGCCTCTGCGAGCCCGTAGAGGCCCGTGCGAGCTTGTGCGAGCCCGTGCGCTCCCGTGCGAGCCCGTACGAGCCCGTACGAGCCCATAGGAGGCCTCTGCGAGCCCGTAGAGGCCCGTGCGAGCTTGTGCGAGCCCGTGCGCGCCCGTGTGAGCCCGTACGAGCCCGTAGGAGGCCTCTGCGAGCCCGTAGAGGCCCGTGCGACCTTGTGCGAGCCCGTGCACGCCCGTGCGAGCCCGTACGAGCCCGTAGGAGGCCTCTACGAGCCCGTAGAGGCCCGTGCGAGCTTGTGCGAGCCCTTGCGCGCCCGTGCGAGCCCGTACGAGCCCGTAGCAGCCCTCTGCGAGCCCGTAGAGGCCCGTGCGAGCTTGTGCGAGCCCGTGCGCGCCCGTGCGAGCCCGTACGAGCCCGTACGAGCCCGTAGGAGGCCTCTGCGAGCCCGTAGAGGCCCGTGCGAGCCCGTGCGCGCCCGTGCGAGCCCGTACGAGCCCGTACGAGCCCGTAGGAGGCCACTGCGAGCCCGTAGAGGCCCGTGCGAGCTTGTGCGTGCCCGTGCGCGCCCGTGCGAGCCCGTATGAGCCCGTACAAGCCCGTAGGAGGCCTCTGCGAGCCCGTAGAGGCCCGTGCGAGCTTGTGCGAGCCCGTGCGCGCCCGTGCGAGCCCGTACCAGCCCGTACCAGCCCGTAGCAGGCCTCTGCGAGCCCGTAGAGGCCCGTGCGAGCTTGTGCGAGCCCGTACGCGCCCGTGCGAGCCCGTACGAGCCCGTAGGAGGCCTCTGCGAGCCCGTAGAGGCCCGTGCGAGCTTGTGCGAGCCCGTGCGCGCCCGTGCGAGCCCGTACGAGCCCGTACGAGCCCGTAGGAGGCCTCTGCGAGCCCGTAGAGGCCCGTGCGAGCTTGTGCGAGCCCATGCGAGCCCGTGCGAGCCCGTACGAGCCCGTACGAGCCCGTAGGAGGCCTCTGCGAGCCCGTAGAGGCCCGTGCGAGCTTGTGCGAGCCCGTGCACGCGCGTGCGAGCCCGTACGAGCCCGTAGCAGGCCTCTGCGAGCCCGTAGAGGCCCGTGCGAGCTTGTGCGAGCCCGTGCGCGCCCGTGCGAGCCCGTACGAGCCCGTAGGAGGCCTCTGCGAGCCCGTAGAGGCCCGTGTGAGCTTGTGCGAGCCCGTGCGAGCCCATGCGAGCCCGTACGAGCCCGTAGGAGGCCTCTGCGAGCCCGTAGAGGCCCGTGCGAGCTTGTGCGAGCCCGTGCGCGCCCGTGCGAGCCCGTACGAGCCCGTACGAGCCTGTAGCAGGCCTCTGCGAGCCCGTAGAGGCCCGTGCGAGCTTGTGCGAGCCCGTGCGCGCCCGTGCGAGCCCGTACGAGCCCGTACGAGCCCGTGGGAGGCCTCTGCGAGCCCGTAGAGGCCCGTGTGTGCTTGTGCGCGCCCGTGCGAGCCCGTACGAGCCCGTAGGAGGCCTCTGCGAGCCCGTAGAGGCCCGTGCGACCTTGTGCGAGCCCGTGCGCGCCCGTACGAGCCCGTACGAGCCCGTAGGAGGCCTCTGCGAGCCCGTAGAGGCCCGTGCGACCTTGTGTGAGCCCGTGCGCGCCCGTGCGAGCCCGTACGAGCCCGTAGCAGGCCTCTGCGAGCCCGTAGAGGCCCGTGCGAGCTTGTGCGAGCCCGTGCGCGCCCGTGCGAGCCCGTACGAGCCCGTACGAGCCCGTAGGAGGCCTCTGCGAGCCCGTAGAGGCCTGTGCGAGCTTGTGCGAGCCCATGCGCGCCCGTACGAGCCCGTACGAGCCCGTACGAGCCTGTAGCAGGCCTCTGCGAGCTCGTAGAGGCCCGTGCGAGCTTGTGCGAGCCCGTGCGCGCCCGTGTGAGCCCGTACGAGCCCGTAGGAGGCCTCTGCGAGCCCGTAGAGGCCCGTGCGACCTTGTGCGAGCCCGTGCGCGCCCATGCGAGCCCGTACGAGCCCGTAGGAGGCCTCTGCGAGCCCGTAGAGGCCCGTGCGAGCTTGTGCGAGCCAGTGCGTGCCCGTGCGAGCCCGTACCAGCCCGTACCAGCCCGTAGCAGGCCTCTGCGAGCCCGTAGAGGCCCGTGCGAGCTTGTGCGATCCCGTGCGCACCCGTGCGAGCCCATACGAGCCCGTACGAGCCCGTAGGAGGCCTCTGCGAGCCCGTAGAGGCCCGTGCGAGCTTGTGCGAGCCCGTGCGCGCCCGTGCGAGCCCGTACGAGCCCGTAGCAGGGCTCTGCGAGCCCGTAGAGGCCCGTGCGAGCTTGTGCGAGCCCGTACAGGCCTGTGCGCGCCCGTACGAGCCCGTACGAGCCCGTAGGAGGCCTCTGCGAGCCCGTAGAGGCCCGTGCGAGCTTGTGCGAGCCCGTGCGCGCCCGTGCGAGCTCGTACGAGCCCGTACGAGCCCGTAGGAGGCCTCTGCGAGCCCGTAGAGGCCCGTGCGAGCTTGTGCGAGCCCGTGCGAGCCCGTGCGCGCCCGTGCGAGCCCATACGAGCCCGTAGGAGGCCTCTGCGAGCCCGTAGAGGCCCGTGCGAGCTTGTGCGAGCCCGTGCGTGCCCGTGCGAGCCCGTACGAGCCCGTACGAGCCTGTAGCAGGCCTCTGCGAGCCCGTAGAGGCCCGTGCGAGCTTGTGCGAGCCCATGCGCGCCCGTGTGAGCCCGTACGAGCCCGTAGGAGGCCTCCGTCAGACCGTAGAGGCCCGTGTGTGCTTGTGCGAGCCCGTACGAGCCCGTACGAGCCCGTAGGAGGCCTCTGCGAGCCCGTAGAGGCCCGTGCGAGCTTGTGCGAGCCCGTGCACGCGCGTGCGAGCCCGTACGAGCCCGTAGCAGGCCTCTGCGAGCCCGTAGAGGCCCGTGCGAGCTTGTGCGAGCCCGTGCGCGCCCGTGCGAGCCCGTACGAGCCCGTAGGAGGCCTCTGCGAGCCCGTAGAGGCCCATGTGAGCTTGTGCGAGCCCGTGCGAGCCCATGCGAGCCCGTACGAGCCCGTAGGAGGCCTCTGCGAGCCCGTAGAGGCCCGTGCGAGCTTGTGCGAGCCCGTGCGCGCCCGTGCGAGCCCGTACGAGCCCGTACGAGCCTGTAGCAGGCCTCTGCGAGCCCGTAGAGGCCCGTGCGAGCTTGTGCGAGCCCGTGCGCGCCCGTGCGAGCCCGTACGAGCCCGTACGAGCCCGTGGGAGGCCTCTGCGAGCCCGTAGAGGCCCGTGTGTGCTTGTGCGCGCCCGTGCGAGCCCGTACGAGCCCGTAGGAGGCCTCTGCGAGCCCGTAGAGGCCCGTGCGACCTTGTGCGAGCCCGTGCGCGCCCGTACGAGCCCGTACGAGCCCGTAGGAGGCCTCTGCGAGCCCGTAGAGGCCCGTGCGACCTTGTGTGAGCCCGTGCGCGCCCGTGCGAGCCCGTACGAGCCCGTAGCAGGCCTCTGCGAGCCCGTAGAGGCCCGTGCGAGCTTGTGCGAGCCCGTGCGCGCCCGTGCGAGCCCGTACGAACCCGTACGAGCCCGTAGGAGGCCTCTGCGAGCCCGTAGAGGCCTGTGCGAGCTTGTGCGAGCCCATGCGCGCCCGTACGAGCCCGTACGAGCCCGTACGAGCCTGTAGCAGGCCTCTGCGAGCTCGTAGAGGCCCGTGCGAGCTTGTGCGAGCCCGTGCGCGCCCGTGTGAGCCCGTACGAGCCCGTAGGAGGCCTCTGCGAGCCCGTAGAGGCCCGTGCGACCTTGTGCGAGCCCGTGCGCGCCCATGCGAGCCCGTACGAGCCCGTAGGAGGCCTCTGCGAGCCCGTAGAGGCCCGTGCGAGCTTGTGCGAGCCAGTGCGTGCCCGTGCGAGCCCGTACCAGCCCGTACCAGCCCGTAGCAGGCCTCTGCGAGCCCGTAGAGGCCCGTGCGAGCTTGTGCGATCCCGTGCGCACCCGTGCGAGCCCATACGAGCCCGTACGAGCCCGTAGGAGGCCTCTGCGAGCCCGTAGAGGCCCGTGCGAGCTTGTGCGAGCCCGTGCGCGCCCGTACGAGCCCGTACGAGCCCGTAGGAGGCCTCTGCGAGCCCGTAGAGGCCCGTGCGAGCTTGTGCGAGCCCGTGCGCGCCCGTGCGAGCCCGTACGAGCCCGTAGCAGGGCTCTGCGAGCCCGTAGAGGCCCGTGCGAGCTTGTGCGAGCCCGTACAGGCCTGTGCGCGCCCGTACGAGCCCGTACGAGCCCGTAGGAGGCCTCTGCGAGCCCGTAGAGGCCCGTGCGAGCTTGTGCGAGCCCGTGCGCGCCCGTGCGAGCTCGTACGAGCCCGTACGAGCCCGTAGGAGGCCTCTGCGAGCCCGTAGAGGCCCGTGCGAGCTTGTGCGAGCCCGTGCGAGCCCGTGCGCGCCCGTGCGAGCCCATACGAGCCCGTAGGAGGCCTCTGCGAGCCCGTAGAGGCCCGTGCGAGCTTGTGCGAGCCCGTGCGTGCCCGTGCGAGCCCGTACGAGCCCGTACGAGCCTGTAGCAGGCCTCTGCGAGCCCGTAGAGGCCCGTGCGAGCTTGTGCGAGCCCATGCGCGCCCGTGTGAGCCCGTACGAGCCCGTAGGAGGCCTCCGTCAGACCGTAGAGGCCCGTGTGTGCTTGTGCGAGCCCGTGCGAGCCCGTACTAGCCCGTAGGAGGCCTCTGCGACCCCGTAGAGGCCCGTGCGAGCTTGTGCGAGCCCGTGCGCGCCCGTGCGAGCCCATACGAGCCCGTACGAGCCCGTAGGAGGCCTCTGCGAGCCCGTAGAGGCCCGTGTGAGCTTGTGCGAGCCCGTGCGTGCCCGTGTGAGCCCGTACGAGCCCGTAGGAGGCCTCTGCGAGCCCGTAGAGGCCCGTGCGACCTTGTGCGAGCCCGTGCACGCCCGTGCGAGCCCGTACGAGCCCGTAGGAGGCCTCTACGAGCCCGTAGAGGCCCGTGCGAGCTTGTGCGAGCCCGTGCGCGCCCGTGCGAGCCCGTACGAGCCCGTACGAGCCCGTAGCAGCCCTCTGCGAGCCCGTAGAGGCCCGTGCGAGCTTGTGCGAGCCCGTGCGCGCCCGTGTGAGCCCGTGCGAGCCCGTACGAGCCCGTAGGAGGCCTCTGCGAGCCCGTAGAGGCCCGTGCGAGCTTGTGCGAGCCCGTGCGCACCCGTGCGAGCCCGTACGAGCCCGTACGAGCCCGTACGAACCCGTAGGAGGCCTCTGCGAGCCCGTAGAGGCCCGTGCGAGCTTGTGCGAGCCCGTGCGCGCCCGTGCGAGCCCGTACGAGCCCGTACGAGCCCGTAGGAGGCCTCTGCGAGCCCGTAGAGGCCCGTGCGAGCTTGTGCGAGCCCGTGCGCGCCCGTGCGAGCCCGTACGAGCCCGTACGAGCCCGTAGCAGGGCTCTGTGAGCCCGTAGAGGCCCGTGCGAGCTTGTGCGAGCCCGTGCGCGCCCGTGCGAGCTTGTACGAGCCCGTACAAGCCCGTAGGAGGCCTCTGCGAGCCCGTAGAGGCCTGTGCGAGCTTGTGCGAGCCCGTGCGCGCCCGTGCGAGCCCGTACGAGCCCGTACGAGCCCGTAGGAGGCCTCTGCGAGCCCGTAGAGGCCCGTGCGACCATGTGCGAGCCCGTGCGCGCCCATGCGAGCCCGTACGAGCCCGTAGGAGGCCTCTGCGAGCCCGTAGAGGCCCGTGCGAGCTTGTGCGAGCCAGTGCGCGCCCATGCGAGCCCGTACCAGCCCGTACCAGCCCGTAGCAGGCCTCTGCGAGCCCGTAGAGGCCCGTGCGAGCTTGTGCGAGGCCGTGCGTGCCCGTGCGAGCCCGTGCGAGCCCGTACGAGCCCGTAGGAGGCCTCCGCGAGCCCGTAGAGGCCCGTGTGTGCTTGTGCGCGCCCGTGCGAGCCCGTACGAGCCCGTAGGAGGCCTCTGCGAGCCCGTAGAGGCCCGTGCGAGCTTGTGCGAGCCCGTGCGCGCCCGTGCGAGCCCATACGAGCCCGTACGAGCCCGTAGGAGGCCTCTGCGAGCCCGTAGAGGCCCGTGCGAGCTTGTGCGAGCCCGTGCGCGCCCGTACGAGCCCGTACGAGCCCGTAGGAGGCCTCTGCGAGCCCGTAGAGGCCCGTGCGAGCTTGTGCGAGCCCGTGCGTGCCCGTACGAGCCCGTACGAGCCCGTACGAGCCTGTAGCAGGCCTCTGCGAGCCCGTAGAGGCCCGTGCGAGCTTGTGCGAGCCCGTGCGCGCCTGTGCGAGCCCGTACGAGCCCGTAGGAGGCCTCTGCGAGCCCGTAGAGGCCCGTGCGACCTTGTGCGAGCCCGTGCGCCCCCATGCGAGCCCGTACGAGCCCGTAGGAGGCCTCTGCGAGCCCGTAGAGGCCCGTGCGAGCTTGTGCGAGCCAGTGCGCGCCCGTGCGAGCCCGTACCAGCCCGTACCAGCCCGTAGCAGGCCTCTGCGAGCCCGTAGAAGCCCGTGCGAGCTTGTGCGAGCCCGTGCGCGCCCGTGCGAGCCCGTAGGAGGCCTCCGCGAGCCCGTAGAGGCCCGTGCGAGCTTGTGCGAGCCCGTGCGCGCCCGTGCGAGCCCGTACCAGCCCGTACCAGCCCGTAGCAGGCCTCTGCGAGCCCGTAGAGGCCCGTGCGAGCTTGTGCGAGCCCGTGCGCTCCCGTGCGAGCCCGTACGAGCCCGTACGAGCCCATAGGAGGCCTCTGCGAGCCCGTAGAGGCCCGTGCGAGCTTGTGCGAGCCCGTGCGCGCCCGTGTGAGCCCGTACGAGCCCGTAGGAGGCCTCTGCGAGCCCGTAGAGGCCCGTGCGACCTTGTGCGAGCCCGTGCACGCCCGTGCGAGCCCGTACGAGCCCGTAGGAGGCCTCTACGAGCCCGTAGAGGCCCGTGCGAGCTTGTGCGAGCCCTTGCGCGCCCGTGCGAGCCCGTACGAGCCCGTAGCAGCCCTCTGCGAGCCCGTAGAGGCCCGTGCGAGCTTGTGCGAGCCCGTGCGCGCCCGTGCGAGCCCGTACGAGCCCGTACGAGCCCGTAGGAGGCCTCTGCGAGCCCGTAGAGGCCCGTGCGAGCCCGTGCGCGCCCGTGCGAGCCCGTACGAGCCCGTACGAGCCCGTAGGAGGCCACTGCGAGCCCGTAGAGGCCCGTGCGAGCTTGTGCGTGCCCGTGCGCGCCCGTGCGAGCCCGTATGAGCCCGTACAAGCCCGTAGGAGGCCTCTGCGAGCCCGTAGAGGCCCGTGCGAGCTTGTGCGAGCCCGTGCGCGCCCGTGCGAGCCCGTACCAGCCCGTACCAGCCCGTAGCAGGCCTCTGCGAGCCCGTAGAGGCCCGTGCGAGCTTGTGCGAGCCCGTACGCGCCCGTGCGAGCCCGTACGAGCCCGTAGGAGGCCTCTGCGAGCCCGTAGAGGCCCGTGCGAGCTTGTGCGAGCCCGTGCGCGCCCGTGCGAGCCCGTACGAGCCCGTACGAGCCCGTAGGAGGCCTCTGCGAGCCCGTAGAGGCCCGTGCGAGCTTGTGCGAGCCCATGCGAGCCCGTGCGAGCCCGTACGAGCCCGTACGAGCCCGTAGGAGGCCTCTGCGAGCCCGTAGAGGCCCGTGCGAGCTTGTGCGAGCCCGTGCACGCGCGTGCGAGCCCGTACGAGCCCGTAGCAGGCCTCTGCGAGCCCGTAGAGGCCCGTGCGAGCTTGTGCGAGCCCGTGCGCGCCCGTGCGAGCCCGTACGAGCCCGTAGGAGGCCTCTGCGAGCCCGTAGAGGCCCGTGTGAGCTTGTGCGAGCCCGTGCGAGCCCATGCGAGCGCGTACGAGCCCGTAGGAGGCCTCTGCGAGCCCGTAGAGGCCCGTGCGAGCTTGTGCGAGCCCGTGCGCGCCCGTGCGAGCCCGTACGAGCCCGTACGAGCCTGTAGCAGGCCTCTGCGAGCCCGTAGAGGCCCGTGCGAGCTTGTGCGAGCCCGTGCGCGCCCGTGCGAGCCCGTACGAGCCCGTACGAGCCCGTGGGAGGCCTCTGCGAGCCCGTAGAGGCCCGTGTGTGCTTGTGCGCGCCCGTGCGAGCCCGTACGAGCCCGTAGGAGGCCTCTGCGAGCCCGTAGAGGCCCGTGCGACCTTGTGCGAGCCCGTGCGCGCCCGTACGAGCCCGTACGAGCCCGTAGGAGGCCTCTGCGAGCCCGTAGAGGCCCGTGCGACCTTGTGTGAGCCCGTGCGCGCCCGTGCGAGCCCGTACGAGCCCGTAGCAGGCCTCTGCGAGCCCGTAGAGGCCCGTGCGAGCTTGTGCGAGCCCGTGCGCGCCCGTGCGAGCCCGTACGAGCCCGTACGAGCCCGTAGGAGGCCTCTGCGAGCCCGTAGAGGCCTGTGCGAGCTTGTGCGAGCCCATGCGCGCCCGTACGAGCCCGTACGAGCCCGTACGAGCCTGTAGCAGGCCTCTGCGAGCTCGTAGAGGCCCGTGCGAGCTTGTGCGAGCCCGTGCGCGCCCGTGTGAGCCCGTACGAGCCCGTAGGAGGCCTCTGCGAGCCCGTAGAGGCCCGTGCGACCTTGTGCGAGCCCGTGCGCGCCCATGCGAGCCCGTACGAGCCCGTAGGAGGCCTCTGCGAGCCCGTAGAGGCCCGTGCGAGCTTGTGCGAGCCAGTGCGTGCCCGTGCGAGCCCGTACCAGCCCGTACCAGCCCGTAGCAGGCCTCTGCGAGCCCGTAGAGGCCCGTGCGAGCTTGTGCGATCCCGTGCGCACCCGTGCGAGCCCATACGAGCCCGTACGAGCCCGTAGGAGGCCTCTGCGAGCCCGTAGAGGCCCGTGCGAGCTTGTGCGAGCCCGTGCGCGCCCGTACGAGCCCGTACGAGCCCGTAGGAGGCCTCTGCGAGCCCGTAGAGGCCCGTGCGAGCTTGTGCGAGCCCGTGCGCGCCCGTGCGAGCCCGTACGAGCCCGTAGCAGGGCTCTGCGAGCCCGTAGAGGCCCGTGCGAGCTTGTGCGAGCCCGTACAGGCCTGTGCGCGCCCGTACGAGCCCGTACGAGCCCGTAGGAGGCCTCTGCGAGCCCGTAGAGGCCCGTGCGAGCTTGTGCGAGCCCGTGCGCGCCCGTGCGAGCTCGTACGAGCCCGTACGAGCCCGTAGGAGGCCTCTGCGAGCCCGTAGAGGCCCGTGCGAGCTTGTGCGAGCCCGTGCGAGCCCGTGCGCGCCCGTGCGAGCCCATACGAGCCCGTAGGAGGCCTCTGCGAGCCCGTAGAGGCCCGTGCGAGCTTGTGCGAGCCCGTGCGTGCCCGTGCGAGCCCGTACGAGCCCGTACGAGCCTGTAGCAGGCCTCTGCGAGCCCGTAGAGGCCCGTGCGAGCTTGTGCGAGCCCATGCGCGCCCGTGTGAGCCCGTACGAGCCCGTAGGAGGCCTCCGTCAGACCGTAGAGGCCCGTGTGTGCTTGTGCGAGCCCGTACGAGCCCGTACGAGCCCGTAGGAGGCCTCTGCGAGCCCGTAGAGGCCCGTGCGAGCTTGTGCGAGCCCGTGCACGCGCGTGCGAGCCCGTACGAGCCCGTAGCAGGCCTCTGCGAGCCCGTAGAGGCCCGTGCGAGCTTGTGCGAGCCCGTGCGCGCCCGTGCGAGCCCGTACGAGCCCGTAGGAGGCCTCTGCGAGCCCGTAGAGGCCCATGTGAGCTTGTGCGAGCCCATGCGAGCCCATGCGAGCCCGTACGAGCCCGTAGGAGGCCTCTGCGAGCCCGTAGAGGCCCGTGCGAGCTTGTGCGAGCCCGTGCGCGCCCGTGCGAGCCCGTACGAGCCCGTACGAGCCTGTAGCAGGCCTCTGCGAGCCCGTAGAGGCCCGTGCGAGCTTGTGCGAGCCCGTGCGCGCCCGTGCGAGCCCGTACGAGCCCGTACGAGCCCGTGGGAGGCCTCTGCGAGCCCGTAGAGGCCCGTGTGTGCTTGTGCGCGCCCGTGCGAGCCCGTACGAGCCCGTAGGAGGCCTCTGCGAGCCCGTAGAGGCCCGTGCGACCTTGTGCGAGCCCGTGCGCGCCCGTACGAGCCCGTACGAGCCCGTAGGAGGCCTCTGCGAGCCCGTAGAGGCCCGTGCGACCTTGTGTGAGCCCGTGCGCGCCCGTGCGAGCCCGTACGAGCCCGTAGCAGGCCTCTGCGAGCCCGTAGAGGCCCGTGCGAGCTTGTGCGAGCCCGTGCGCGCCCGTGCGAGCCCGTACGAGCCCGTACGAGCCCGTAGGAGGCCTCTGCGAGCCCGTAGAGGCCTGTGCGAGCTTGTGCGAGCCCATGCGCGCCCGTACGAGCCCGTACGAGCCCGTACGAGCCTGTAGCAGGCCTCTGCGAGCTCGTAGAGGCCCGTGCGAGCTTGTGCGAGCCCGTGCGCGCCCGTGTGAGCCCGTACGAGCCCGTAGGAGGCCTCTGCGAGCCCGTAGAGGCCCGTGCGACCTTGTGCGAGCCCGTGCGCGCCCATGCGAGCCCGTACGAGCCCGTAGGAGGCCTCTGCGAGCCCGTAGAGGCCCGTGCGAGCTTGTGCGAGCCAGTGCGTGCCCGTGCGAGCCCGTACCAGCCCGTACCAGCCCGTAGCAGGCCTCTGCGAGCCCGTAGAGGCCCGTGCGAGCTTGTGCGATCCCGTGCGCACCCGTGCGAGCCCATACGAGCCCGTACGAGCCCGTAGGAGGCCTCTGCGAGCCCGTAGAGGCCCGTGCGAGCTTGTGCGAGCCCGTGCGCGCCCGTACGAGCCCGTACGAGCCCGTAGGAGGCCTCTGCGAGCCCGTAGAGGCCCGTGCGAGCTTGTGCGAGCCCGTGCGCGCCCGTGCGAGCCCGTACGAGCCCGTAGCAGGCCTCTGCGAGCCCGTAGAGGCCCGTGCGAGCTTGTGCGAGCCCGTGCGCGCCCGTGCGAGCCCGTACGAGCCCGTACGAGCCCGTAGGAGGCCTCTGCGAGCCCGTAGAGGCCTGTGCGAGCTTGTGCGAGCCCATGCGCGCCCGTACGAGCCCGTACGAGCCCGTACGAGCCTGTAGCAGGCCTCTGCGAGCTCGTAGAGGCCCGTGCGAGCTTGTGCGAGCCCGTGCGCGCCCGTGTGAGCCCGTACGAGCCCGTAGGAGGCCTCTGCGAGCCCGTAGAGGCCCGTGCGACCTTGTGCGAGCCCGTGCGCGCCCATGCGAGCCCGTACGAGCCCGTAGGAGGCCTCTGCGAGCCCGTAGAGGCCCGTGCGAGCTTGTGCGAGCCAGTGCGTGCCCGTGCGAGCCCGTACCAGCCCGTACCAGCCCGTAGCAGGCCTCTGCGAGCCCGTAGAGGCCCGTGCGAGCTTGTGCGATCCCGTGCGCACCCGTGCGAGCCCATACGAGCCCGTACGAGCCCGTAGGAGGCCTCTGCGAGCCCGTAGAGGCCCGTGCGAGCTTGTGCGAGCCCGTGCGCGCCCGTACGAGCCCGTACGAGCCCGTAGGAGGCCTCTGCGAGCCCGTAGAGGCCCGTGCGAGCTTGTGCGAGCCCGTGCGCGCCCGTGCGAGCCCGTACGAGCCCGTAGCAGGGCTCTGCGAGCCCGTAGAGGCCCGTGCGAGCTTGTGCGAGCCCGTACAGGCCTTGTGCGCGCCCGTACGAGCCCGTACGAGCCCGTAGGAGGCCTCTGCGAGCCCGTAGAGGCCCGTGCGAGCTTGTGCGAGCCCGTGCGCGCAGACCGTGCGAGCTCGTACGAGCCCGTACGAGCCCGTAGGAGGCCTCTGCGAGCCCGTAGAGGCCCGTGCGAGCTTGTGCGAGCCCGTGCGAGCCCGTGCGCGCCCCGTGCGAGCCCATACGAGCCCGTAGGAGGCCTCTGCGAGCCCGTAGAGGCCCGTGCGAGCTTGTGCGAGCCCGTGCGTGCCCGTGCGAGCCCGTACGAGCCCGTACGAGCCTGTAGCAGGCCTCTGCGAGCCCGTAGAGGCCCGTGCGAGCTTGTGCGAGCCCATGCGCGCCCGTGTGAGCCCGTACGAGCCCGTAGGAGGCCTCCGTCAGACCGTAGAGGCCCGTGTGTGCTTGTGCGAGCCCGTGCGAGCCCGTACTAGCCCGTAGGAGGCCTCTGCGACCCCGTAGAGGCCCGTGCGAGCTTGTGCGAGCCCGTGCGCGCCCGTGCGAGCCCATACGAGCCCGTACGAGCCCGTAGGAGGCCTCTGCGAGCCCGTAGAGGCCCGTGTGAGCTTGTGCGAGCCCGTGCGTGCCCGTGTGAGCCCGTACGAGCCCGTAGGAGGCCTCTGCGAGCCCGTAGAGGCCCGTGCGACCTTGTGCGAGCCCGTGCACGCCCGTGCGAGCCCGTACGAGCCCGTAGGAGGCCTCTACGAGCCCGTAGAGGCCCGTGCGAGCTTGTGCGAGCCCCGTGCGCGCCCGTTGCGAGCCCGTACGAGCCCGTACGAGCCCGTAGCAGCCCTCTGCGAGCCCGTAGAGGCCCGTGCGAGCTTGTGCGAGCCCGGTGCGCGCCCCGTGTGAGCCCGTGCGAGCCCGTACGAGCCCGTAGGAGGCCTCTGCGAGCCCGTAGAGGCCCGTGCGAGCTTGTGCGAGCCCGTGCGCACCCCGTGCGAGCCCGTACGAGCCCGTACGAGCCCGTACGAACCCGTAGGAGGCCTCTGCGAGCCCGTAGAGGCCCGTGCGAGCTTGTGCGAGCCCGTGCGCGCCCGTGCGAGCCCGTACGAGCCCGTACGAGCCCGTAGGAGGCCTCTGCGAGCCCGTAGAGGCCCGTGCGAGCTTGTGCGAGCCCGTGCGCGCTCCGTGCGAGCCCGTACGAGCCCGTACGAGCCCGTAGCAGGGCTCTGTGAGCCCGTAGAGGCCCGTGCGAGCTTGTGCGAGCCCTGTGCGCGCCCGTGCGAGCTTGTACGAGCCCGTACAAGCCCGTAGGAGGCCTCTGCGAGCCCGTAGAGGCCTGTGCGAGCTTGTGCGAGCCCTGTGCGCGCCCCGTGCGAGCCCGTACGAGCCCGTACGAGCCCGTAGGAGGCCTCTGCGAGCCCGTAGAGGCCCGTGCGACCATGTGCGAGCCCGTGCGCGCCCATGCGAGCCCGTACGAGCCCGTAGGAGGCCTCTGCGAGCCCGTAGAGGCCCGTGCGAGCTTGTGCGAGCCAGTGCGCGCCCATGCGAGCCCGTACCAGCCCGTACCAGCCCCGTAGCAGGCCTCTGCGAGCCCGTAGAGGCCCGTGCGAGCTTGTGCGAGGCCGTGCGTGCCCGTGCGAGCCCGTGCGAGCCCGTACGAGCCCGTAGGAGGCCTCCGCGAGCCCGTAGAGGCCCGTGTGTGCTTGTGCGCGGCCCCCGTGCGAGCCCGTACGAGCCCGTAGGAGGCCTCTGCGAGCCCGTAGAGGCCCGTGCGAGCTTGTGCGAGCCCGTGCGCGCCCGTGCGAGCCCATACGAGCCCGTACGAGCCCGTAGGAGGCCTCTGCGAGCCCGTAGAGGCCCGTGCGAGCTTGTGCGAGCCCGTGCGCGCACCGTACGAGCCCGTACGAGCCCGTAGGAGGCCTCTGCGAGCCCGTAGAGGCCCGTGCGAGCTTGTGCGAGCCCGTGCGTGCCCGTTGCGAGCCCGTACGAGCCCGTAGTAGGGCTCTGCGAGCCCGTAGAGGCCCTGTGCGTGCTTGTGCGAGCCCGTGCGCGCCCGTGCGAGCTTGTACGAGCCCGTACGAGCCCGTAGGAGGCCTCTGCGAGCCCGTAGAGGCCTGTGCGAGCTTGTGCGAGCCCATGCGCGCCCGTACGAGCCCGTACGAGCCCGTACGAGCCTGTAGCAGGCCTCTGCGAGCCCGTAGAGGCCCGTGCGAGCTTGTGCGAGCCCGTGCGCGCCTGTGCGAGCCCGTACGAGCCCGTAGGAGGCCTCTGCGAGCCCGTAGAGGCCCGTGCGACCTTGTGCGAGCCCGTGCGCCCCCATGCGAGCCCGTACGAGCCCGTAGGAGGCCTCTGCGAGCCCGTAGAAGCCCGTGCGAGCTTGTGCGAGCCAGTGCGCGCCCGTGCGAGCCCGTACCAGCCCGTACCAGCCCGTAGCAGGCCTCTGCGAGCCCGTAGAAGCCCGTGCGAGCTTGTGCGAGCCCGTGCGCGCGCCCGTGCGAGCCCGTAGGAGGCCTCCGCGAGCCCGTAGAGGCCCGTGTGTGCTTGTGCGCGCCCGTGCGCGAGCCCGTACGAGCCCGTAGGAGGCCTCTGCGAGCCCGTAGAGGCCCGTGCGAGCTTGTGCGAGCCCGTGCGCGCCCCGTGCGAGCCCATACGAGCCCGTACGAGCCCGTAGGAGGCCTCTGCGAGCCCGTAGAGGCCCGTGCGAGCTTGTGCGAGCCCGTGCGCGCCCGTACGAGCCCGTACGAGCCCGTAGGAGGCCTCTGCGAGCCCGTAGAGGCCCGTGCGAGCTTGTGCGAGCCCGTGCGCGCCCGTGCGAGCTTGTACGAGCCCGTACGAGCCCGTAGGAGGCCTCTGCGAGCCCATAGAGGCCTGTGCGAGCTTGTGCGAGCCCATGCGCTGCCCGTACGAGCCCGTACGAGCCTGTAGCAGGCCTCTGCGAGCCCGTAGAGGCCCGTGCGAGCTTGTGCGAGCCCCGTGCGCGCCTGTGCGAGCCCGTACGAGCCCGTAGGAGGCCTCTGCGAGCCCGTAGAGGCCTGTGCGAGCTTGTGCGAGCCCATGCGCGCACCGTACGAGCCCGTACGAGCCCGTACGAGCCTGTAGCAGGCCTCTGCGAGCCCGTAGAGGCCCGTGCGAGCTTGTGCGAGCCCTCGTGCGCGCCCGTGTGAGCCCGTACGAGCCCGTAGGAGGCCTCTGCGAGCCCGTAGAGGCCCGTGCGACCTTGTGCGAGCCCGTGCGCGCCCATGCGAGCCCGTACGAGCCCGTAGGAGGCCTCTGCGAGCCCGTAGAGGCCCGTGCGAGCTTGTGCGAGCCAGTGCGCGCCCGTGGCGAGCCCGTACCAGCCCGTACCAGCCCGTAGCAGGCCTCTGCGAGCCCGTAGAGGCCCGTGCGAGCTTGTGCGATCCCGTGCGCACCCTGTGCGAGCCCATACGAGCCCGTACGAGCCCGTAGGAGGCCTCTGCGAGCCCGTAGAGGCCCGTGCGAGCTTGTGCGAGCCCGTGCGCGCCCGTACGAGCCCGTACGAGCCCGTAGGAGGCCTCTGCGAGCCCGTAGAGGCCCGTGCGAGCTTGTGCGAGCCCGTGCGCGCCCGTGCGAGCCCGTACGAGCCCGTAGCAGGGCTCTGCGAGCCCGTAGAGGCCCGTGCGAGCTTGTGCGAGCCCGTACAGGCCTGTGCGCGCCCGTACGAGCCCGTACGAGCCCGTAGGAGGCCTCTGCGAGCCCGTAGAGGCCCGTGCGAGCTTGTGCGAGCCCGTGCGCGCCCCGTGCGAGCTCGTACGAGCCCGTACGAGCCCGTAGGAGGCCTCTGCGAGCCCGTAGAGGCCCGTGCGAGCTTGTGCGAGCCCCGTGCGAGCCCGTGCGCGCCCGTGCGAGCCCGTACGAGCCCGTAGGAGGCCTCTGCGAGCCCGTAGAGGCCCGTGTGAGCTTGTGCGAGCCCGTGCGTGCCCGTGCGAGCCCGTACGAGCCCGTACGAGCCTGTAGCAGGCCTCTGCGAGCCCGTAGAGGCCCGTGCGAGCTTGTGCGAGCCCCGTGCGCGCCCCGTGTGAGCCCGTACGAGCCCGTAGGAGGCCTCTGCGAGCCCGTAGAGGCCCGTGCGACCTTGTGTGAGCCCTGTGCGCGCCCGTGCGAGCCCGTACGAGCCCGTAGGAGGCCTCTGCGAGCCCGTAGAGGCCCGTGCGAGCTTGTGCGAGCCCGTGCGCGCCCGTGCGAGCCCGTACGAGCCCGTAGGAGGCCTCTGCGAGCCCGTAGAGGCCCGTGCGAGCTTGTGCGAGCCCGTGCGCGCCCGTTGTGAGCCCGTACGAGCCCGTACGAGCCCGTAGGAGGCCTCTGCGAGCCCGTAGAGGCCCGTGCGAGCTTGTGCGAGCCCCGTGCGAGCCCGTGCGCGCCCGTGCGAGCCCGTACGAGCCCGTAGGAGGCCTCTGCGAGCCCGTAGAGGCCCGTGTGAGCTTGTGCGAGCCCGTGCGTGCCCGTGCGAGCCCGTACGAGCCCGTACGAGCCTGTAGCAGGCCTCTGCGAGCCCGTAGAGGCCCGTGCGAGCTTGTGCGAGCCCGTGCGCGCCCGTGTGAGCCCGTACGAGCCCGTAGGAGGCCTCTGCGAGCCCGTAGAGGCCCCGTGCGACCTTGTGTGAGCCCGTGCGCGCCCGTGCGAGCCCGTACGAGCCCGTAGGAGGCCTCTGCGAGCCCGTAGAGGCCCGTGCGAGCTTGTGCGAGCCCCGTGCGCGCCCGTTGCGAGCCCGTACGAGCCCGTACGAGCCCGTACGAGCCCGTAGGAGGCCTCTGCGAGCCCGTAGAGGCCCGTGCGAGATTGTGCGAGCCCGTTGCGCGCCCCGTGCGAGCCCGTACGAGCCCGTACGAGCCCGTAGGAGGCCTCTGCGAGCCCGTAGAGGCCCGTGCGAGCTTGTGCGAGCCCGTGAGCGCCCGTGCGAGCCCGTACGAGCCCGCAGGAGGCCTCTACGAGCCCGTAGAGGCCCGTGCGATCTTGTGCGAGCCCGTGCGCGCCCGTGCGAGCCCGTACGAGCCCGTACGAGCTCGTAGGAGGCCTCTGCGAGCCCGTAGAGGGCCCGTGCGAGCTTGTGCGAGCCCGTGCGCGCCCGTGCGAGCCCGTACGAGCCCGTAGCAGGCCTCTGCGAGCCCGTAGAGGCCCGTGGGAGCTTGTGCGCGCCCGTGCGAGCCCGTACGAGCCCGTACGAGCCCGTAGGAGGCCTCTGCGAGCCCGTAGAGGCCCGTGCGAGCTTGTGCGAGCCCGTGCGCGCCCGTGCGAGCTCGTACGAGCCCGTACGAGCCCGTAGGATGCCTCTGCGAGCCCGTAGAGGCCCGTGCGAGCTTGTGCGAGCCCGTGCGCGCCCGTGCGAGCCCGTACGAGCCCGTACGAGCCCGTAGGAGGCCTCTGCGAGCCCGTAGAGGCCCGTGTGAGCTTGTGCGAAACCGTGCGTGCCCTGTGCGAGCCCGTACGAGCCCGTACGAGCCCGTAGGAGGCCTCTGCGAGCCCGTAGAGGCCCGTGCGAGCTTGTGCGAGCCAGGTGCGCGCCCGTGCGAGCCCGTACCAGCCCGTACCAGCCCGTAGCAGGCCTCTGCGAGCCCGTAGAGGCCCGTGCGAGCTTGTGCGAGCCCGTGCGCACCCGTGCGAGCCCGTAGGAGGCCTCCGCGAGCCCGTAGAGGGGCCCGTGTGTGCTTGT
>NW_027118668.1:0-52055 GCF_036417845.1 Apteryx mantelli | reverse complement strand
TACGCTCTCGCGCGTTAGCAGCCCCTTTCAGATGCTTAAGCCCAAATTCTCTCGGCCCTTCGCAGCCTCAGCGCCCGCGGCACCTAGTTTCTCCGCACTCTCCGATCTTCCTCGCTCTTTCCCGTCTCGGGCGAAAACCCCCCCCAGACCCCGTCTGTACTTACGCGCTTCCTTCAAACAGTATCGCAAAATCAAGCGAACGGGCTGAGCCGCTCTCTGCCGCTCGCCGGCCCTCGGAACGTCAGCCTGCAAACGAATCGGACCGCCGAGGTCACCGGCAGAGTCTCCTTTCGGAGCTTCGTGTCCCCGCCCCCCCCCCCCCCAAGCTTTAACGACGGTCTCCAACCAAGCGGGGCAAACGCGGGGCCTCCCCCTCAGCCCCGGAACGGTTTTTATCGCGGGCGCCCGAGTCGCCGTGACGACGCTAAGCGGCAAGCGAGGCCAAGGCAGCTGGCTGGGGGCACAGCTCAGCCGCCTAGGCGCGAAAATTCCTACTTGAGGCCTCCCTCGCCGCTTTTGCCAGGCAAACGCACCAAAAGAAAGCTCCCGACAGGCAGCCCGAGGCCGCACACGGGGCCTCGGGGCCCCGCTAGCAACAGCGACGCCGGAGCCGCCGGGCTGCCAGGCGCTATTCCCCCCCACACACACACACACCCTGCCCTGCTGGCGCGCGAACCGCGGCCTACGACTCACGAGCGAAGGAAGGACGCCGCCGAGCGTCCCGCGGCCGAAGGCTCCCCGTCAGGAGCGGGCAGAGAAGCTTTCCGCGGCACGCGGAGTCCCCGGCCGCTCTCGACACCCCGAGAACTTGCCGACAAAGGGCTGAGGGCGGGAGCCCGCAGTCGTTCCCCGACGTGCCCAACGCCTAGGAGTAACACAATTTATAAAAAAGAAAAAAACAGCAGTGCCAGAGAGCGTAAAGCTAAGCTGAAATTGTGGCAGCCAAAGCTAAGCTGCTCGTGGCTGGCAGAACGTGTCTTGCCTAAAGCCTGTGCTGGGAGGTGACAGCTCTGGTCTGATGGAGGCCCAGGAAAAGCCAATAACGGAAGGAGGGAAGGAGGGAAGGAGGGAAGGAAGGCAAAAAGAAAAATCACACAAGCACATCTCACACACACGCACGCGCACACACACGCACAAGATGAACGAGAACAGGCGAGCCACAAACACCGCCTCCCCCAAGCCCTCTTTTGGGAGCCGCGACGACAGTCGGGCTGGCTGCGAAGGGAAAGTTCGACTAAGCAGCCGCTGGAGATCAATCTTGCAGAAACCTCCCGCGTCCCCGTTTTCGGCACGACCGAGCAGGCTGCATCGCCTCTGCGCTCTCAAAGGCAAAAGCCTCGCAGGCGGTACAGCCCAGGCGGCTGCTGAACAGCCCTTCCCGCAGCCGGAGAGTTTTTGCTGCGGCCCCAAAGGGCATGGAAGGACGATGCTACCGGCACCCGCTTTCCCTGCCGCTCTTTCTAACGGCGCTGCTCCCACGGAGTCAGCAGATGCGGAAAGCTTTACTGAAAAAGCCTTGCCTCGTCCCGGGAATTTGAGGGCAGCAGATTTTACGGCCGCTCCTTCCGGTTTAGCGAAAGCAGCGTCACCTTCCTCGTTCCGGTTCCGTTCCTGACTCTTTCCCGTCATTTCCATCACGGTGCGCGCCGATACCGGCAAAGCCAGCTTAACGCTGCTGGAGCAAATTAAATCCTCCTAAGATTGCTTGGAGCTGGAACTGACGAGAAGGAGTCTTAACTCGCGAGGCTTTCACTTTCCTTCTAGCTGCCGCCTTCCTGCTGCCCCAAACGCCATTGCCAGGCAATTCACCCGGGGTCGCGCTAACTGAGCCTTCCTGAAAGCCACCTCTCCGTTTTACAATTCGCACGCTTCCCTCTCCCTCTCTCTCTGGCCGCCTGACCGCCGTTCCCCTAAGACAGGAATTTGCTGCCTTGGGCTCTTAAAGCACCAAGACGCTTCGCAGACGCAGAAAGTCACGCGCGCAGAGACGGATGGACGCGGCGTCCTTTCCGTAACGCGTACGCACCTGCCGTTAGATGTCGGTCGTCCCGTTATTCCGATCGCTATCAACGGCGAACCTTCCTCGCCGGGAGAAGGGGCTTTCCCTTTTGGGGCGACGGAGACGGCTCTCGCTCGGTTCCTTTTCATTTGATTACTTCGGCTCGCTTACGTTTTTCTGGCCTCCTCAGCTTCAGCCGGGGCAACGAATCTAGAAATTAAATATCCCATCTTTCCTTTTCTACGTACGCGTGTACGATAACAAAACAAAATACAAACGACCGAAGCAAAACTAAGGCAGCTACGGTTAACGATAGCCGCAGGGCAGCAACGGGTCGCTTAGTCCCCAGCGCCGCCTCCGGAAGGCCAAAACAACAAACGTTCTGCATCGAGAGTTACCTTAGTTACCCGGGCCGGAACGCCTCCTGCTGCCGCGGCTTCCGGGGAGATCGAGGCTCTGCTGCTGCGTTCTTGCTTCCTCGTTTCAGCCCGCCCCTCCCTTAGGGACTAAGCGCAAAAAAACCGCTCGCTCGCTCGTCCGCCTTGGCTCTTGGTCAGCACTCGCTATCGTCGCTTCCGCCGCCTCTGTAACGAAGGAGAAAATTGCGTTTCGCTTCCAACAAAACACCACTTCGACTGACGCACGCTCTTTTTCTCTTTCCCGTGTTTTTTTCCCCCGTCCCCCCTTTCTTTTTCTTCTTTCCCCCAAAGGAAAGCTCTTAACACACCCGCTTTGCATCACACGCTACAAGAGTAAACCCTTTGGAAACGCTACAGGGGCCGACGCCGCGCCGCAGCCCTGCTCCGGGGCCCGCCTGCCCCCCCGCTCCTGCCCGGCCGCGCCGCCAACGAACCGGCGCCCTAAACGCCGCACACGCGAGACGCAACGTGCACCCGCGCCTCCAGCCCGCCCCTGCCCCGCGCTCCCGCCGCTCCCGGCGCCCGGCCCAGCCCCAGCCCGCCCCCCCCCCATACACACTCGCCCCGCACCGCCGCCTCCGCGCAGCGACGGCCGCAGGCGGGCAGGACGCAGGCCCCCGCCCGGCGGCCCCCCGAACCTGCGCGCTCGCCTCACCGGGGGCCCCACGTCCTTCCCTCCACGCCGCCTCCGTCCTCACCCGCCGCCGCCGCCCGGCCAAAACGCCCCTCCCTGCTCGCCGCCATCTTGCTTCCCCGCCGCCGGGCAGCCGAGGGGAGGGGGGAGCGAGGGGTAGCCCAAGGGGAGGGGGGAGCGAGGGGTAGCCCATGGGGCGGGGGGAGCGAGGGGGGAGCCAAGGGCGGGGGGAGCGAGGGGGAGCCCAAGGGGCGGGGGGAGCGAGGGGGAGCCCGAGGGGAGGGGGGAGCGAGGGGAGCCCGAGGGGAGGGGGGAGCGAGGGGAGCCCGAGGGGAGGGGGGAGCGAGGGGGAGCCCGAGGGGAGGGGGGAGCGAGGGGAGCCCGAGGGAGGCGGGGGAGCGGGGGGAGCCCGAGGGGAGGGGGGAGCGGGGGGAGCCCCAGGGGCGGGGGGGGGAGCCGGGGGGGGAGGCGAGACCCGCAATGGCGCACTCGCGTGCTCGCGGCGCGGCGCTGCAGCCGGGCGGCTCACGCGTGCGAACCGCAGCCCGCCGCGGCAGCCCGGGGCTCCCAGCGAGCGCCCCGAGGCTGCCCGCGCCCGTGGCCGCTCCGTGAGCACCGGGAAGGGGCGACGAGCACGCGCCATTCGCTTACCCCCGTTACCGAAACGGCGGAGAGTAGCGGCAAACATGGCGCCCGGCACTGAGCATGTGCTCGCCGCCTGTGTGCGCACGCGCGCCCCCCCCACCGGGTGCAGTACCGCTTTTCGGACACCGGAGGGCAGCAGGGAGCGCGGCAGAACGCGGTGCGCACGTGCGCCCCCCCCCACCGGGTGCAGTACCGCTTTTCGGACACCGGGTGGCAGCAGGGAGCGCGGCGGAGCGCGGTGCACACGCGCGCCCCCCCCCTTTTCGTGCAATACCCGCTTTTTGGACACCCCGAGGGCAGCAGGGAGCACGGCCGGCCGCCGTGTGCATGCGCCACGGTGCAGTCCTGCTTTTTCGACACCCGAGCGACACGTGTCCGGTAAGGACCACACAAAAACACACACACACACACACACACCCCACTGCGGGCCACTGCTGCAGGGCGGAGAAGGCACAGGCACCTGGAAGTACAGCTGCTGGCCTGCCCAGAGCACAACGCGAACAGCTGCCGGGAAGCCCGCCGACAGAGAACCGCACCTCCCGCCACCTCGGAGGCGCAACACGGTCTCCCAGAAGGCCGGTACGGGAAGACTGCACCTCCCGGCACGCCCTGCAGACTAAAACGGCTGCCGGAAAACCCCTGCCAGAAAACTATAGCTCCCGGCATGCCGTGCAGACTAAAAAGGGCCGCCCGGCAGCCCGGTGGCCGGAAGACTACCGCTCCCAGCATGCCCGGCGCAAAAGCAACATGGCCGCCCGGCAGCCCGGTGCCGGAAGACTACCCGCTCCCAGCATGCCCGGCGCCGGGGTGGTGCAGCGCTCCCCCACCCTCCCGCCCTTCGCTCCGCAGCCGTCGCCTTCCGGCCCCGCCCCTCTGCCCGCCCCTCTGCCCGCGGCACCCGCACCCCGCCGCCGCCGCCGCGCCCCGCAGCGCCCTCGCCTCAGCTCACCCCGCCCTTATTTACAGCGCCCGCTGCGAGGCGCAGAGTCGCCGCGTGTCGTGCTCGAGCCGCCTTCTCCCGGAGGCTTCAGGAACAGCGCTTTCCTTTGCACGTCGTTGCAAAATACTCCACAGACAAAAAAGAGGCAGAGGCTGCACTTAAAAAAAAAGAAACAAACAAGCAAACAACCCCCCCCCACCACCACCACCACCTCCTTCACGGGACAATTTGCAAGCGGTCCAAGAAGCGGCCGTTCTTCTTTAGGACTTCCCACCTCCTGCCTTTACCGATTGTTAAACGAAATAAACAGGCCAAAGCAAGCCGCGCTAGTTGCTCGACAGACTGCTCAGTTTTTATTATTCAACAGCACGAGATGCTGGCACACAGTACGTCTGGCACGTTAAAGCATGAAAACGTTACTATTCCCATCACCTTTTTAGCTCGTGTCCCGTAGCGCCGCCAAAGGCTCGTTCCGTTTCGAAAAGAGCCGGCCCTTTCTAGCAGCGATCGCAGCCTAAAGGCTATTCCTAGGGGAGAAAGGCTAACGGCTCGCTCACCTAGCTACCACTTACCTGGCTCCGTTAGTTACTACGGGGATTAGCGAGGAAAGCGCATCGCCTTCTCGAAAAGGAAAGACGCTCTTTTAAGCGCTTCCAGCGACTCCCCAGCGCTGCCGTTACTTTGCGCGGCTAGGCAGCTTCTTCAAAGCCAGCTGCAAGAAACAGCTTGCCTCCGAGGCGCAACTCTCTGCTCCCCAGGGGCCGCTCGAGAGGAAAGCGGGCATTCGCCGCCGCCCTCGGACAAAGCGCACGGCAAGCCCTCGAGCACAGCACAAGACACCTTCTCTAGGGAAACCCGCTACTACGTCTCCTTCGCCGCAGGTTTTTCTCGGGATCGCGGCCCGTTCGACAAACCAAAGAGGGCGAGAAACGTTTTCATCTGCTCTAAGGGCTTTCGTAGAAGAGAACGACATCGAAAGGCGTTACTACGGGATTTAGGCTCGGCTACGCACGCCACCCCAGCGCCACGGACTCGCTTTCAAGGGTCGGTAACGTGCGCGTTTTTGCACTCGTATTCACGGAACGAACGGGCGCTTCCCCGAGGAGGATCGTTCGTAAAAAACTCCGACGACGCGTTGCGAGGCAGCAAACCCGGGCGAGCAGTTCTTTACCGGGATCCCTCGGCTGACGTTTCTTCGGCCGCAACGCACGCGGTCAAAGGCGTCTTTCTCACGTCCGCCGTCAGGGGCCTCCCCAGCAATTCCCGCAGCGACTCCCCCCCCGGACAAACAGCTCGAGGACGCGCACGGTCTCGCTAAAAGAACGGGGGGGGGGGGGGACAAACGCGTGCGCTGCGCGCGGCACTCGCAGACCCCATCTTCAGGTGCAAAAGAAAACTCTCCAAAGCGGACCAGGCGGGCCAAAGAGGTCCCTTCTTTGCGCCGCGCTTCTTCCTCGCGCGGACGTCGGCCGCCTCTCCCCGCTCTCACGGATCCCCTACCGGCAAGGGCACGGCGAAACGTTTCGGAAACGACGGCGTTTCCCGGAAGCATTTCCAACGCCTTGGGAAAACGGCCGAAGGAGAGGCTCACGCGGGGCGCGTAACTAGAAAGAACGCTCCGCACAGAGGCCTCAAATGAGCAGCCCGGAGCAGGGATCCCGGGCTCTCCGGGAGCGCAGGCGTTCTCACGTCCTCACTGAATAGAGAGCGCTGCCCGTGAAACACGAGACGCCGCAGCGACGCCGATCGTCGGAGGGAAGCCTGCAAGAAGAGCGAAAGAAAAGCAGACGTTGAGGACAAAGACCAAGTCACGAGCCCCTCGCAATCCAGACACGCTTCTGGATTTACCGCCTATTTCAAGGCGCGCCTTCGGCAATTCCGTCCAATTTATTTTCCCCGAAGCCCGAGACGAGGACGAACGCCTCTCAAAGGAAGGTACGGCACAACCGCTCCGGCCTATAAACTACCGGTTGGTTTCGACACGGGAAGCAGCACAGGGAAAGCGCTCGCGTTCCCCCCGAGAAACCGCGTCCAAGCGGACCGACGAAGCAGGCCCCAAGTCCGAAAGCGGACCTAAAGGAGCCCGTTTGGCGGCCGCGAGCCGGAACACGCCCGTTCTCCTCCTCGCTAACAACCTCCCGTAGAGACCGGCAGCTGTACAGCGCCTTCCGCGCTACACGGAGGAGTCGGACACCGGCAGATGCCGCGTCCCGAACGCGCAACTAGAGATTCGAACGCACGGACGTAAACAAACGCCCGTGACGTAGCGGAGGTCTGGCGTATTCGCGTTTACCGTGCGTCGGTTCTCCCGCGCGGACGGGCCGTTCCACCTTCTTTGCTCGTTAGCTGACAGACGCCCTAGGAGAAAGCAAAGAAAGGAAGAAATTCAGAACGAAATGAAACAGATCGGAGGCAGCCTCAAAGGCTTCGATCCATCCCCCCAGGCGGCCGAACCCCCTTTGCAAAGGCACATCTCAAAAGACGCGTCCTTCCGCGATCGCTGCCCTCCTGAGAGCCTAATAGCAGATGGCGCTTGTTAAACAGGAACGAGACGGTAAAACAGATGTTTCCCGTCTCCAAGAGATTTACGGCATCTACATGTTATGATAAACCAAAAAGGAAAAGCAAGATGCATTTTTTTTGGGGGGGGGTGGGGGGGGGAATGGCGGGCGGTGGGGAAATCCGTAAAGCTTTCAACAGCAGCATCTTAATACGGCTCATTTGCACCTCAATTCCGAAGAGAGCGAGAAGGGGGGAGAGCTGGCACAAAGGCGGCGAGGGAAAAAGAGGGAGGCAAAGGCGGACAGAGAAAGGGGACAGCGCAGGGCAGAAGAGGGAGAGGGAGGCAAACGGGCGGACGGGGAGCCGAACGGAGGCGCGGAAACGGAACGAGAAGGCCGCCGAGGGGGACGGAGGGCTGCAAAGGAGCCTGCTGTTCAGCGACGGTATTTTACCGCTCCTCGCGCGTTAGCAGCCCCTTTCAGATGCTTAAGCCCAAATTCTCTCGGCCCTTCGCAGCCTCAGCGCCCGCGGCACCTAGTTTCTCCGCACTCTCCGATCTCCTCGCTCTTTCCCGTCTCGGGCAAAAACCCCCCCAGACCCCGTCTGTACTTACGCGCTTCCTTCAAACAGTATCGCCAAAATCAAGCGAACGGGCTGAGCCGCTCCTCTGCCGCTCGCCGGCCCTCGGAACGTCAGCCTGCAAACGAATCGGACCGCCGAGGTCACCGGCAGAGTCTCCTTTCGGAGCTTCGTGTCCCCCGCCCCCCCCCCCCCCCAAGCTTTAACGACGGTCCTCCCAACCAAGCGGGGCAAACGCGGGGCCTCCCCTCAGCCCCGGAACGGTTTTTATCGCGGGCGCCCGAGTCGCCGTGACGACGCTAAGCGGCAAAGCGAGGCCAAGGCAGCTGGCTGGGGGCACAGCTCAGCCGCCTAGGCGCGAAAATTCCTACTTGAGGCCTCCCTCGCCGCTTTTGCCAGGCAAACGCACCAAAAGAAAGCTCCCGACAGGCAGCCGAGGCCGCACACGGGCCTCGGGGGCCCCGCTAGCAACAGCGACGCCGGAGCCGCCGGGCTGCCAGGCGCTATTCCCCCCCCCACACACACACACACCCTGCCCTGCTGGCGCGCGAACCGCGGCCTACGACTCACGAGCGCGGGAAGGACGCCGCCGAGCGTCCCGCGGCCGAAGGCTCCCCGTCAGGAGCGGGCAGAGAAGCTTTCCGCCGGCACGCGGAGTCCCCCGGCCGCTCTCGACACCCGAGAACTTGCCGACAAAGGGCTGAGGGCGGGAGCCCGCAGTCGTTCCCCGACGTGCCCAACGCCTAGGAGTAACACAATTTATAAAAAAGAAAAAAACAGCAGTGCCAGAGAGCGTAAAGCTAAGCTGAAATTGTGGCAGCCAAAGCTAAGCTGCTCGTGGCTGGCAGAACGTGTCTTGCCTAAAGCCTGTGCTGGGAGGTGACAGCTCTGGTCTGATGGAGGCCCAGGAAAAGCCAATAACGGAAGGAGGGAAGGAGGGAAGGAGGGAAGGAAGGGCAAAAAAGAAAAATTCACACAAGCACATCTCACACACACGCACGCGCACACACACGCACAAGATGAACGAGAACAGGCGAGCCACAAACACCGCCTCCCCCAAGCCCTCTTTTGGGAGCCGCGACGACAGTCGGGCTGGCTGCGAAGGGAAAGTTCGACTAAGCAGCCGCTGGAGATCAATCTTGCAGAAACCTCCCGCGTCCCCGTTTTCGGCACGACCGAGCAGGCTGCATCGCCTCTGCGCTCTCAAAGGCAAAAGCCTCGCAGGCGGTTACAGCCCAGGCGGCTGCTGAACAGCCCTTCCCGCAGCCGGAGAGTTTTTGCTGCGGCCCCAAAGGGCATGGAAGGACGATGCTACCGGCACCCGCTTTCCCTGCCGCTCTTTTCTAACGGCGCTGCTCCCACGGAGTCAGCAGATGCGGAAAGCTTTACTGAAAAAGCCTTGCCTCGTCCCGGGAATTTGAGGGCAGCAGATTTTACGGCCGCTCCTTCCGGTTTAGCGAAAGCAGCGTCACCTTCCTCGTTCCGGTTCCGTTCCTGACTCCTTTCCCGTCATTTCCATCACGGTGCGCCGATACCGGCAAAGCCAGCTTAACGCTGCTGGAGCAAATTAAATCCTCCTAAGATTGCTTGGAGCTGGAACTGACGAGAAGGAGTCTTAACTCCGCGAGGCTTTCACTTTCCTTCTAGCTGCCGCCTTCCTGCTGCCCCAAACGCCATTGCCAGGCAATTCACCCGGGGTCGCGCTAACTGAGCCTTCCTGAAAGCCACCTCTCCGTTTTACAATTCGCACGCTTCCCTCTCCCTCTCTCTCTGGCCGCCTGACCGCCGTTCCCCTAAGACAGGAATTTGCTGCCTTGGGGCTCTTAAAGCACCAAGACGCTTCGCAGACGCAGAAAGTCACGCGCGCAGAGACGGATGGACGCGGCGTCCTTTCCGTAACGCGTACGCACCTGCCGTTAGATGTCGGTCGTCCGTTATTCCGATCGCTATCAACGGCGAACCTTCCTCGCCGGGAGGAAGGGGCTTTCCCTTTTGGGGCGACGGAGACGGCTCTCGCTCGGTTCCTTTTCATTTGATTACTTCGGCTCGCTTACGTTTTTCTGGCCTCCTCAGCTTCAGCCGGGGCAACGAATCTAGAAATTAAATATCCCATCTTTCCTTTTCTACGTACGCGTGTACGATAACAAAACAAAATACAAACGACCGAAGCAAAACTAAGGCAGCTACGGTTAACGATAGCCGCAGGGCAGCAACGGGTCGCTTAGTCCCCAGCGCCGCCTCCGGAAGGCCAAAACAACAAACGTTCTGCATCGAGAGTTACCTTAGTTACCCGGGCCGGAACGCCTCCTGCTGCCGCGGCTTCCGGGGAGATCGAGGCTCTGCTGCTGCGTTCTTGCTTCCTCGTTTCAGCCCGCCCCTCCCTTAGGGACTAAGCGCAAAAAACCGCTCGCTCGCTCGTCCGCCTTGGCTCTTGGTCAGCACTCGCTATCATCGCTTCCGCCGCCTCTGTAACGAAGGGAGAAAATTGCGTTTCGCTTCCAACAAAACACTTCGACTGACGCACGCTCTTTTCTCTTTCCCGTGTTTTTTTCCCCCGTCCCCCCTTTCTTTTTCCTTCTTTCCCCCAAAGGAAAGCTCTTAACACACCGCTTTGCATCACACGCTACAGAGTAAACCCTTTGGAAACGCTACAGGGCCGACGCCGCGCCGCAGCCCTGCTCCGGGGCCCGCCTGCCCCCCCGCTCCTGCCCGGCCGCGCCGCCAACGAACCGGCGCCCTAAACGCCGCACACGCGAGACGCAACGTCGCACCCGCGCTCCAGCCCGCCCTGCCCCGCGCTCCCGCCGCTCCCGGCGCCCGGCCCCAGCCCCAGCCCGCCCCCCCCCCATACACACTCGCCCCGCACCGCCGCCTCCGCGCAGCGACGGCCGCAGCGGGCAGGACGCAGCCCCACGCCCGGCGCCCCCCGAACCTGCGCGCTCGCCTCACCGGGGGCCCCACGTCCTTCCCTCCACGCCGCCTCTGTCCTCACCCGCCGCCGCCGCCCGGCCAAAACGCCCTCCCTGCTCGCCGCCATCTTGCTTCCCCGCCGCCGGGGGAGCCCGAGGGGAGGGGGGAGCCGGGGAAGCCCGAGGGGAGGGGGGAGCCGGGGGAGCCCGAGGGGAGGGGGGAGCGAGGGGAGCCCGAGGGGAGGGGGGAGCGAGGGGAGCCCGAGGGGAGGGGGGGGAGCGAGGGGAGCCCGAGGGGCGGGGGGGAGCGAGGGGAGCCCGAGGGGCGGGGGGGAGCGAGGGGAGCCCGAGGGGCGGGGGGAGCCGGGGGAGCCCGAGGGGAGGGGGGAGCGAGGGGAGCCCGAGGGGCGGGGGGAGCCGGGGGAGCCCGAGGGGCGGGGGGAGCCGGGGGAGCCCCAGGGGCGGGGGGAGCGAAGGGAGCCCGAGGGGCGGGGGGAGCCGGGGGAGCCCGAGGGGAAGGGGGAGCCGGGGGAGCCCGAGGGGCGGGGGGAGCCGGGGGAGCCCGAGGGGCGGGGGGAGCCGGGGGAGCCCGAGGGGCGGGGGGAGCCGGGGGAGCCCGAGGGGCGGGGGGAGCCGGGGGAGCCCGAGGGGCGGGGGGAGCCGGGGGAGCCCGAGGGGAGGGGGGAGCCGGGGGAGCCCGAGGGGAGGGGGGAGCCGGGGGAGCCCGAGGGGAGGGGGGAGCCGGGGCAGCCCGAGGGGAGGGGGGAGCGAGGAGTAGCCCAAGGGGAGGGGGGAGCGAGGGGTAGCCCAAGGGGCGGGGGGAGCGAGGGGGAGCCCAAGGGGCGGGGGGAGCGAGGGGAGCCCGAGGGGAGGGGGGAGCGAGGGAAGCCCGAGGGGAGGGGGGAGCGAGGGGAGCCCGAGGGGAGGGGGGAGCGAGGGGGAGCCCAAGGGGCGGGGGGAGCGAGGGGAGCCCGAGGGGCGGGGGGGAGCGGGGGGAGCCCGAGGGGAGGGGGGAGCGGGGGGAGCCCCAGGGGAGGGGGGAGCGAGGGGGAGCCCGAGGGGAGGGGGGGAGCGAGGGGAGCCCGAGGGGCGGGGGGGAGCGGGGGGGGAGCCCGAGGGGCGGGGGGAGCGGGGGGAGCCCCAGGGGCGGGGGGGGGAGCCGGGGGGGGAGGCGAGACCCGCAATGGCGCACTCGCGTGCTCGCGGCGCGGCGCTGCAGCCGGGCGGCTCACGCGTGCGAACCGCAGCCCGCCGCGGCAGCCCGGGGCTCCCAGCGAGCGCCCCGAGGCTGCCCGCGCCCGTGGCCGCTCCGTGAGCACCGGGAAGGGGCGACGAGCACGCGCCATTCGCTTACCCGTTACCGAAACGGCGGAGAGTAGCGGCAAACATGGCGCCCGGCACTGAGCATGTGCTCGCCGCCTGTGTGCGCACGCGCGCCCCCCCCACCGGGTGCAGTACCGCTTTTCGGACACCGGAGGGCAGCAGGGAGCGCGGCAGAACGCGGTGCGCACGTGCGCCCCCCCCACCGGGTGCAGTACCGCTTTTCGGACACCGGGTGGCAGCAGGGAGCGCGGCGGAGCGCGGTGCACACGCGCGCCCCCCCCTTTTCGTGCAATACCGCTTTTTGGACACCCCGAGGGCAGCAGGGAGCACGGCCGGCCGCCGTGTGCATGCGCCACGGTGCAGTCCTGCTTTTTCGACACCCGAGCGACACGTGTCCGGTAAGGACCACACAAAAACACACACACACACACACACACCCCCAGCGGGCCACTGCTGCAGGGCGGAGAAGGCACAGGCACCTGGAAGTACAGCTGCTGGCCTGCCCCAGAGCACAACGCGAACAGCTGCCGGGAAGCCCGCCGACAGAGACCCGCACCTCCCGCCACCTCGGGAGGCGCAACACGGTCTCCCAGAAGGCCGGTACGGGAAGACTGCACCTCCCGGCACGCCCTGCAGACTAAAACGGCTGCCGGGAAAACCCCTGCCAGAAAACTATAGCTCCCGGCATGCCGTGCAGACTAAAAGGGCCGCCCGGCAGCCCGGTGCCGGAAGACTACCGCTCCCAGCATGCCCGGCGCAAAAGCAACATGGCCGCCCGGCAGCCCGGTGCCGGAAGACTACCGCTCCCAGCATGCCCGGCGCCGGGGTGGTGCAGCGCTCCCCCACCCTCCCGCCCTTCGCTCCGCAGCCGTCGCCTTCCGGCCCCGCCCCTCTGCCCGCCCCTCTGCCCGCGGCACCCGCACCCCCGCCGCCGCCGCCGCGCCCCGCAGCGCCCTCGCCTCAGCTCACCCGCCCTTATTTACAGCGCCCGCTGCGAGGCGCAGAGTCGCCGCGTGTCGTGCTCGAGCCGCTTCTCCCGGAGGCTTCAGGAACAGCGCTTTCCTTTGCACGTCGTTGCAAAATACTCCACAGACAAAAAAGAGGCAGAGGCTGCACTTAAAAAAAAGAAACAAACAAGCAAACAACCCCCCCCCCCCACCACCACCACCTCCTTCACGGGACAATTTGCAAGCGGTCCAAGAAGCGGCCGTTCTTCTTTAGGACTTCCCACCTCCTGCCTTTACCGATTGTTAAACGAAATAAACAGGCCAAAGCAAGCCGCGCTAGTTGCTCGACAGACTGCTCAGTTTTTATTATTCAACAGCACGAGATGCTGGCACACAGTACGTCTGGCACGTTAAAGCATGAAAACGTTACTATTCCCATCACCTTTTTAGCTCGTGTCCCGTAGCGCCGCCAAAGGCTCGTTCCGTTTCGAAAAGACCCGGCCCTTTCTAGCAGCGATCGCAGCCTAAAGGCTATTCCTAGGGGAGAAAGGCTAACGGCTCGCTCACCTAGCTACCACTTACCTGGCTCCGTTAGTTACTACGGGGATTAGCGAGGAAAGCGCATCGCCTTCTCGAAAAGGGAAAGACGCTCTTTTAAGCGCTTCCAGCGACTCCCCAGCGCTGCCGTTACTTTGCGCGGCTAGGCAGCTTCTTCAAAGCCAGCTGCAAGAAACAGCTTGCCTCCGAGGCGCAACTCTCTGCTCCCCAGGGGCCGCTCGAGAGGAAAGCGGGCATTCGCCGCCCGCCCTCGGACAAAGCGCACGGCAAGCCCTCGAGCACAGCACAAGACACCTTCTCTAGGGAAACCCGCTACTACGTCTCCTTCGCCGCAGGTTTTTCTCGGGATCGCGGCCCGTTCGACAAACCAAAGAGGGCGAGAAACGTTTTCATCTGCTCTAAGGGCTTTCGTAGAAGAGAACGACATCGAAAGGCGTTACTACGGGATTTAGGCTCGGCTACGCACGCCACCCCAGCGCCACGGACTCGCTTTCAAGGGTCGGTAACGTGCGCGTTTTTGCACTCGTATTCACGGAACGAACGGGCGCTTCCCCGAGGAGGATCGTTCGTAAAAAACTCCGACGACGCGTTGCGAGGCAGCAAACCCGGGCGAGCAGTTCTTTACCGGGATCCCTCGGCTGACGTTTCTTCGGCCGCACGCACGCGGTCAAAGGCGTCTTTCTCACGTCCCGCCGTCAGGGCCTCCCCAGCAATTCCCGCAGCGACTCCCCCCCCGGGACAAACAGCTCGAGGACGCGCACGGTCTCGCTAAAAGAACGGGGGGGGGGGGGACAAACGCGTGCGCTGCGCGCGGCACTCGCAGACCCCATCTTCAGGTGCAAAAGAAAACTCTCCAAAGCGGACCAGGCGGGCCAAAGAGGTCCCTTCTTTGCGCCGCGCTTCTTTCCTCGCGCGGACGTCGGCCGCCTCTCCCCGCTCTCACGGGATCCCCTACCGGCAAGGGCACGGCGAAACGTTTCGGAAACGACGGCGTTTCCCGGAAGCATTTCCAACGCCTTGGGAAAACGGCCGAAGGAGAGGCTCACGCGGGGCGCGTAACTAGAAAGAACGCTCCGCACAGAGGCCTCAAACGAGCAGCCCGGAGCAGGGATCCCGGGCTCTCCGGGAGCGCAGGCGTTCTCACGTCCTCACTGAATAGAGAGCGCTGCCCGTGAAACACGAGACGCCGCAGCGACGCCGATCGTCGGAGGGAAGCCTGCAAGAAGAGCGAAAGAAAAGCAGACGTTGAGGACAAAGACCAAGTCACGAGCCCCTCGCAATCCAGACACGCTTCTGGATTTACCGCCTATTTCAAGGCGCGCCTTTGGCAATTCCGTCCAATTTATTTTCCCCGAAGCCCGAGACGAGGACGAAACGCCTCTCAAAGGAAGGTACGGCACAACCGCTCCGGCCTATAAACTACCGGTTGGTTTCGACACGGGAAAAGCACAGGGAAAGCGCTCGCGTTCCCCCCGAGAAACCGCGTCCAAGCGGACCGACGAAGCAGGCCCCAAGTCCGAAAGCGGACCTGAAGGAGCCCGTTTGGCGGCCGCGAGCCGGAACACGCCGTTCTCCTCCTCGCTAACAACCTCCCGTAGAGACCGGCAGCTGTACAGCGCCTTCCGCGCTACACGGAGGAGTCGGACACCGGGCAGATGCCGCGTCCCGAACGCGCAACTAGAGATTCGAACGCACGGACGTAAACAAACGCCCGTGACGTAGCGGAGGTCTGGCGTATTCGCGTTTACCGTGCGTCGGTTCTCCCGCGCGGACGGGCCGTTCCACCTTCTTTGCTCGTTAGCTGACAGACGCCCTAGGAGAAAGCAAAGAAAGGAAGAAATTCAGAACGAAATGAAACAGATCGGAGGCAGCCTCAAAGGCTTCGATCCATCCCCCCAGGCGGCCGAACCCCCTTTGCAAAGGCACATCTCAAAAGACGCGTCCTTCCGCGATCGCTGCCCTCCTGAGAGCCTAATAGCAGATGGCGCTTGTTAAACAGGAACGAGACGGTAAAACAGATGTTTCCCCGTCTCCAAGAGATTTACGGCATCTACATGTTATGATAAACCAAAAAGGAAAAGCAAGATGCATTTTTTTGGGGGGGGGGGTGGGGGGGGAATGGCGGGCGGTGGGGAAATCCGTAAAGCTTTCAACAGCAGCATCTTAATACGGCTCATTTGCACCTCAATTCCGAAGAGAGCGAGAAGGGGGGAGAGCTGGCCACAAAGGCGGCGAGGGAAAAAGAGGGAGGCAAAGGCGGACAGAGAAAGGGGACAGCGCAGGGCAGAAGAGGGAGAGGGAGGCAAACGGGCGGACGGGGAGCCGAACGGAGGCGCGGAAACGGAACGAGAAGGCCGCCGAGGGGGACGGAGGGCTGCAAAGGAGCCTGCTGTTCAGCGACGGTATTTTACCGCTCCTCGCGCGTTAGCAGCCCCTTTCAGATGCTTAAGCCCAAATTCTCTCGGCCCTTCGCAGCCTCAGCGCCCGCGGCACCTAGTTTCTCCGCACTCTCCGATCTTCCTCGCTCTTTCCCGTCTCGGGCGAAAACCCCCCCAGACCCCGTCTGTACTTACGCGCTTCCTTCAAACAGTATCGCCAAAATCAAGCGAACGGGCTGAGCCGCTCCTCTGCCGCTCGCCGGCCCTCGGAACGTCAGCCTGCAAACGAATCGGACCGCCGAGGTCACCGGCAGAGTCTCCTTTCGGAGCTTCGTGTCCCCCGCCCCCCCCCCCCAAGCTTTAACGACGGTCTCCCAACCAAGCGGGGCAAACGCGGGGCCTCCCCTCAGCCCCGGAACGGTTTTTATCGCGGGCGCCCGAGTCGCCGTGACGACGCTAAGCGGCAAAGCGAGGCCAAGGCAGCTGGCTGGGGGCACAGCTCAGCCGCCTAGGCGCGAAAATTCCTACTTGAGGCCTCCCTCGCCGCTTTTGCCAGGCAAACGCACCAAAAGAAAGCTCCCGACAGGCAGCCGAGGCCGCACACGGGCCTCGGGGCCCCGCTAGCAACAGCGACGCCGGAGCCGCCGGGCTGCCAGGCGCTATTCCCCCCCACACACACACACACCCTGCCCTGCTGGCGCGCGAACCGCGGCCTACGACTCACGAGCGCGGGAAGGACGCCGCCGAGCGTCCCGCGGCCGAAGGCTCCCCGTCAGGAGCGGGCAGAGAAGCTTTCCGCCGGCACGCGGAGTCCCCCGGCCGCTCTCGACACCCGAGAACTTGCCGACAAAGGGCTGAGGGCGGGAGCCCGCAGTCGTTCCCCGACGTGCCCAACGCCTAGGAGTAACACAATTTATAAAAAAGAAAAAAACAGCAGTGCCAGAGAGCGTAAAGCTAAGCTGAAATTGTGGCAGCCAAAGCTAAGCTGCTCGTGGCTGGCAGAACGTGTCTTGCCTAAAGCCTGTGCTGGGAGGTGACAGCTCTGGTCTGATGGAGGCCCAGGAAAAGCCAATAACGGAAGGAGGGAAGGAGGGAAGGAGGGAAGGAAGGGCAAAAAAGAAAAATTCACACAAGCACATCTCACACACACGCACGCGCACACACACGCACAAGATGAACGAGAACAGGCGAGCCACAAACACCGCCTCCCCCAAGCCCTCTTTTGGGAGCCGCGACGACAGTCGGGCTGGCTGCGAAGGGAAAGTTCGACTAAGCAGCCGCTGGAGATCAATCTTGCAGAAACCTCCCGCGTCCCCGTTTTCGGCACGACCGAGCAGGCTGCATCGCCTCTGCGCTCTCAAAGGCAAAAGCCTCGCAGGCGGTTACAGCCCAGGCGGCTGCTGAACAGCCCTTCCCGCAGCCGGAGAGTTTTTGCTGCGGCCCCAAAGGGCATGGAAGGACGATGCTACCGGCACCCGCTTTCCCTGCCGCTCTTTTCTAACGGCGCTGCTCCCACGGAGTCAGCAGATGCGGAAAGCTTTACTGAAAAAGCCTTGCCTCGTCCCGGGAATTTGAGAGCAGCAGATTTTACGGCCGCTCCTTCCGGTTTAGCGAAAGCAGCGTCACCTTCCTCGTTCCGGTTCCGTTCCTGACTCCTTTCCCGTCATTTCCATCACGGTGCGCCGATACCGGCAAAGCCAGCTTAACGCTGCTGGAGCAAATTAAATCCTCCTAAGATTGCTTGGAGCTGGAACTGACGAGAAGGAGTCTTAACTCCGCGAGGCTTTCACTTTCCTTCTAGCTGCCGCCTTCCTGCTGCCCCAAACGCCATTGCCAGGCAATTCACCCGGGGTCGCGCTAACTGAGCCTTCCTGAAAGCCACCTCTCCGTTTTACAATTCGCACGCTTCCCTCTCCCTCTCTCTCTGGCCGCCTGACCGCCGTTCCCCTAAGACAGGAATTTGCTGCCTTGGGGCTCTTAAAGCACCAAGACGCTTCGCAGACGCAGAAAGTCACGCGCGCAGAGACGGATGGACGCGGCGTCCTTTCCGTAACGCGTACGCACCTGCCGTTAGATGTCGGTCGTCCGTTATTCCGATCGCTATCAACGGCGAACCTTCCTCGCCGGGAGGAAGGGGCTTTCCCTTTTGGGGCGACGGAGACGGCTCTCGCTCGGTTCCTTTTCATTTGATTACTTCGGCTCGCTTACGTTTTTCTGGCCTCCTCAGCTTCAGCCGGGGCAACGAATCTAGAAATTAAATATCCCATCTTTCCTTTTCTACGTACGCGTGTACGATAACAAAACAAAATACAAACGACCGAAGCAAAACTAAGGCAGCTACGGTTAACGATAGCCGCAGGGCAGCAACGGGTCGCTTAGTCCCCAGCGCCGCCTCCGGAAGGCCAAAACAACAAACGTTCTGCATCGAGAGTTACCTTAGTTACCCGGGCCGGAACGCCTCCTGCTGCCGCGGCTTCCGGGGAGATCGAGGCTCTGCTGCTGCGTTCTTGCTTCCTCGTTTCAGCCCGCCCCTCCCTTAGGGACTAAGCGCAAAAAACCGCTCGCTCGCTCGTCCGCCTTGGCTCTTGGTCAGCACTCGCTATCGTCGCTTCCGCCGCCTCTGTAACGAAGGGAGAAAATTGCGTTTCGCTTCCAACAAAACACTTCGACTGACGCACGCTCTTTTTCTCTTTCCCGTGTTTTTTTCCCCCGTCCCCCCTTTCTTTTTCCTTCTTTCCCCCAAAGGAAAGCTCTTAACACACCGCTTTGCATCACACGCTACAGAGTAAACCCTTTGGAAACGCTACAGGGCCGACGCCGCGCCGCAGCCCTGCTCCGGGGCCCGCCTGCCCCCCCGCTCCTGCCCGGCCGCGCCGCCAACGAACCGGCGCCCTAAACGCCGCACACGCGAGACGCAACGTCGCACCCGCGCTCCAGCCCGCCCTGCCCCGCGCTCCCGCCGCTCCCGGCGCCCGGCCCCAGCCCCAGCCCGCCCCCCCCCCATACACACTCGCCCCGCACCGCCGCCTCCGCGCAGCGACGGCCGCAGCGGGCAGGACGCAGCCCCACGCCCGGCGCCCCCCGAACCTGCGCGCTCGCCTCACCGGGGGCCCCACGTCCTTCCCTCCACGCCGCCTCCGTCCTCACCCGCCGCCGCCGCCCGGCCAAAACGCCCTCCCTGCTCGCCGCCATCTTGCTTCCCCGCCGCCGGGGCAGCCCGAGGGGAGGGGGGAGCGAGGGGTAGCCCAAGGGGAGGGGGGAGCGAGGGGTAGCCCAAGGGGCGGGGGGAGCGAGGGGGAGCCCAAGGGGCGGGGGGAGCGAGGGGAGCCCGAGGGGAGGGGGGAGCGAGGGGAGCCCGAGGGGAGGGGGGAGCGAGGGGAGCCCGAGGGGAGGGGGGAGCGAGGGGGAGCCCGAGGGGAGGGGGGAGCGAGGGGAGCCCGAGGGGCGGGGGGAGCGGGGGGGAGCCCGAGGGGAGGGGGGAGCGGGGGGAGCCCCAGGGGCGGGGGGGGGAGCCGGGGGGGGAGGCGAGACCCGCAATGGCGCACTCGCGTGCTCGCGGCGCGGCGCTGCAGCCGGGCGGCTCACGCGTGCGAACCGCAGCCCGCCGCGGCAGCCCGGGGCTCCCAGCGAGCGCCCCGAGGCTGCCCGCGCCCGTGGCCGCTCCGTGAGCACCGGGAAGGGGCGACGAGCACGCGCCATTCGCTTACCCGTTACCGAAACGGCGGAGAGTAGCGGCAAACATGGCGCCCGGCACTGAGCATGTGCTCGCCGCCTGTGTGCGCACGCGCGCCCCCCCCACCGGGTGCAGTACCGCTTTTCGGACACCGGAGGGCAGCAGGGAGCGCGGCAGAACGCGGTGCGCACGTGCGCCCCCCCCCACCGGGTGCAGTACCGCTTTTCGGACACCGGGTGGCAGCAGGGAGCGCGGCGGAGCGCGGTGCACACGCGCGCCCCCCCCCTTTTCGTGCAATACCGCTTTTTGGACACCCCGAGGGCAGCAGGGAGCACGGCCGGCCGCCGTGTGCATGCGCCACGGTGCAGTCCTGCTTTTTCGACACCCGAGCGACACGTGTCCGGTAAGGACCACACAAAAACACACACACACACACACACACCCCCAGCGGGCCACTGCTGCAGGGCGGAGAAGGCACAGGCACCTGGAAGTACAGCTGCTGGCCTGCCCCAGAGCACAACGCGAACAGCTGCCGGGAAGCCCGCCGACAGAGAACCGCACCTCCCGCCACCTCGGGAGGCGCAACACGGTCTCCCAGAAGGCCGGTACGGGAAGACTGCACCTCCCGGCACGCCCTGCAGACTAAAACGGCTGCCGGGAAAACCCCTGCCAGAAAACTATAGCTCCCGGCATGCCGTGCAGACTAAAAGGGCCGCCCGGCAGCCCGGTGCCGGAAGACTACCGCTCCCAGCATGCCCGGCGCAAAAGCAACATGGCCGCCCGGCAGCCCGGTGCCGGAAGACTACCGCTCCCAGCATGCCCGGCGCCGGGGTGGTGCAGCGCTCCCCCACCCTCCCGCCCTTCGCTCCGCAGCCGTCGCCTTCCGGCCCCGCCCCTCTGCCCGCCCCTCTGCCCGCGGCACCCGCACCCCGCCGCCGCCGCCGCCGCGCCCCGCAGCGCCCTCGCCTCAGCTCACCCGCCCTTATTTACAGCGCCCGCTGCGAGGCGCAGAGTCGCCGCGTGTCGTGCTCGAGCCGCTTCTCCCGGAGGCTTCAGGAACAGCGCTTTCCTTTGCACGTCGTTGCAAAATACTCCACAGACAAAAAAGAGGCAGAGGCTGCACTTAAAAAAAAAGAAACAAACAAGCAAACAACCCCCCCCCACCACCACCACCACCTCCTTCACGGGACAATTTGCAAGCGGTCCAAGAAGCGGCCGTTCTTCTTTAGGACTTCCCACCTCCTGCCTTTACCGATTGTTAAACGAAATAAACAGGCCAAAGCAAGCCGCGCTAGTTGCTCGACAGACTGCTCAGTTTTTATTATTCAACAGCACGAGATGCTGGCACACAGTACGTCTGGCACGTTAAAGCATGAAAACGTTACTATTCCCATCACCTTTTTAGCTCGTGTCCCGTAGCGCCGCCAAAGGCTCGTTCCGTTTCGAAAAGAGCCGGCCCTTTCTAGCAGCGATCGCAGCCTAAAGGCTATTCCTAGGGGAGAAAGGCTAACGGCTCGCTCACCTAGCTACCACTTACCTGGCTCCGTTAGTTACTACGGGGATTAGCGAGGAAAGCGCATCGCCTTCTCGAAAAGGGAAAGACGCTCTTTTAAGCGCTTCCAGCGACTCCCCAGCGCTGCCGTTACTTTGCGCGGCTAGGCAGCTTCTTCAAAGCCAGCTGCAAGAAACAGCTTGCCTCCGAGGCGCAACTCTCTGCTCCCCAGGGGCCGCTCGAGAGGAAAGCGGGCATTCGCCGCCCGCCCTCGGACAAAGCGCACGGCAAGCCCTCGAGCACAGCACAAGACACCTTCTCTAGGGAAACCCGCTACTACGTCTCCTTCGCCGCAGGTTTTTCTCGGGATCGCGGCCCGTTCGACAAACCAAAGAGGGCGAGAAACGTTTTCATCTGCTCTAAGGGCTTTCGTAGAAGAGAACGACATCGAAAGGCGTTACTACGGGATTTAGGCTCGGCTACGCACGCCACCCCAGCGCCACGGACTCGCTTTCAAGGGTCGGTAACGTGCGCGTTTTTGCACTCGTATTCACGGAACGAACGGGCGCTTCCCCGAGGAGGATCGTTCGTAAAAAACTCCGACGACGCGTTGCGAGGCAGCAAACCCGGGCGAGCAGTTCTTTACCGGGATCCCTCGGCTGACGTTTCTTCGGCCGCACGCACGCGGTCAAAGGCGTCTTTCTCACGTCCCGCCGTCAGGGCCTCCCCAGCAATTCCCGCAGCGACTCCCCCCCCGGGACAAACAGCTCGAGGACGCGCACGGTCTCGCTAAAAGAACGGGGGGGGGGGGGACAAACGCGTGCGCTGCGCGCGGCACTCGCAGACCCCATCTTCAGGTGCAAAAGAAAACTCTCCAAAGCGGACCAGGCGGGCCAAAGAGGTCCCTTCTTTGCGCCGCGCTTCTTTCCTCGCGCGGACGTCGGCCGCCTCTCCCCGCTCTCACGGGATCCCCTACCGGCAAGGGCACGGCGAAACGTTTCGGAAACGACGGCGTTTCCCGGAAGCATTTCCAACGCCTTGGGAAAACGGCCGAAGGAGAGGCTCACGCGGGGCGCGTAACTAGAAAGAACGCTCCGCACAGAGGCCTCAAATGAGCAGCCCGGAGCAGGGATCCCGGGCTCTCCGGGAGCGCAGGCGTTCTCACGTCCTCACTGAATAGAGAGCGCTGCCCGTGAAACACGAGACGCCGCAGCGACGCCGATCGTCGGAGGGAAGCCTGCAAGAAGAGCGAAAGAAAAGCAGACGTTGAGGACAAAGACCAAGTCACGAGCCCCTCGCAATCCAGACACGCTTCTGGATTTACCGCCTATTTCAAGGCGCGCCTTCGGCAATTCCGTCCAATTTATTTTCCCCGAAGCCCGAGACGAGGACGAAACGCCTCTCAAAGGAAGGTACGGCACAACCGCTCCGGCCTATAAACTACCGGTTGGTTTCGACACGGGAAAAGCACAGGGAAAGCGCTCGCGTTCCCCCCGAGAAACCGCGTCCAAGCGGACCGACGAAGCAGGCCCCAAGTCCGAAAGCGGACCTAAAGGAGCCCGTTTGGCGGCCGCGAGCCGGAACACGCCGTTCTCCTCCTCGCTAACAACCTCCCGTAGAGACCGGCAGCTGTACAGCGCCTTCCGCGCTACACGGAGGAGTCGGATACCGGGCAGATGCCGCGTCCCGAACGCGCAACTAGAGATTCGAACGCACGGACGTAAACAAACGCCCGTGACGTAGCGGAGGTCTGGCGTATTCGCGTTTACCGTGCGTCGGTTCTCCCGCGCGGACGGGCCGTTCCACCTTCTTTGCTCGTTAGCTGACAGACGCCCTAGGAGAAAGCAAAGAAAGGAAGAAATTCAGAACGAAATGAAACAGATCGGAGGCAGCCTCAAAGGCTTCGATCCATCCCCCCAGGCGGCCGAACCCCCTTTGCAAAGGCACATCTCAAAAGACGCGTCCTTCCGCGATCGCTGCCCTCCTGAGAGCCTAATAGCAGATGGCGCTTGTTAAACAGGAACGAGACGGTAAAACAGATGTTTCCCCGTCTCCAAGAGATTTACGGCATCTACATGTTATGATAAACCAAAAAGGAAAAGCAAGATGCATTTTTTTTTGGGGGGGGTGGGGGGGGAATGGCGGGCGGTGGGGAAATCCGTAAAGCTTTCAACAGCAGCATCTTAATACGGCTCATTTGCACCTCAATTCCGAAGAGAGCGAGAAGGGGGGAGAGCTGGCCACAAAGGCGGCGAGGGAAAAAGAGGGAGGCAAAGGCGGACAGAGAAAGGGGACAGCGCAGGGCAGAAGAGGGAGAGGGAGGCAAACGGGCGGACGGGGAGCCGAACGGAGGCGCGGAAACGGAACGAGAAGGCCGCCGAGGGGGACGGAGGGCTGCAAAGGAGCCTGCTGTTCAGCGACGGTATTTTACCGCTCCTCGCGCGTTAGCAGCCCCTTTCAGATGCTTAAGCCCAAATTCTCTCGGCCCTTCGCAGCCTCAGCGCCCGCGGCACCTAGTTTCTCCGCACTCTCCGATCTTCCTCGCTCCTTCCCGTCTCGGGCGAAAACCCCCCCAGACCCCGTCTGTACTTACGCGCTTCCTTCAAACAGTATCGCCAAAATCAAGCGAACGGGCTGAGCCGCTCCTCTGCCGCTCGCCGGCCCTCGGAACGTCAGCCTGCAAACGAATCGGACCGCCGAGGTCACCGGCAGAGTCTCCTTTCGGAGCTTCGTGTCCCCCGCCCCCCCCCCCCCCAAGCTTTAACGACGGTCTCCCAACCAAGCGGGGCAAACGCGGGGCCTCCCCTCAGCCCCGGAACGGTTTTTATCGCGGGCGCCCGAGTCGCCGTGACGACGCTAAGCGGCAAAGCGAGGCCAAGGCAGCTGGCTGGGGGCACAGCTCAGCCGCCTAGGCGCGAAAATTCCTACTTGAGGCCTCCCTCGCCGCTTTTGCCAGGCAAACGCACCAAAAGAAAGCTCCCGACAGGCAGCCGAGGCCGCACACGGGCCTCGGGGCCCCGCTAGCAACAGCGACGCCGGAGCCGCCGGGCTGCCAGGCGCTATTCCCCCCCCCACACACACACACACCCTGCCCTGCTGGCGCGCGAACCGCGGCCTACGACTCACGAGCGCGGGAAGGACGCCGCCGAGCGTCCCGCGGCCGAAGGCTCCCCGTCAGGAGCGGGCAGAGAAGCTTTCCGCCGGCACGCGGAGTCCCCCGGCCGCTCTCGACACCCGAGAACTTGCCGACAAAGGGCTGAGGGCGGGAGCCCGCAGTCGTTCCCCGACGTGCCCAACGCCTAGGAGTAACACAATTTATAAAAAAGAAAAAAACAGCAGTGCCAGAGAGCGTAAAGCTAAGCTGAAATTGTGGCAGCCAAAGCTAAGCTGCTCGTGGCTGGCAGAACGTGTCTTGCCTAAAGCCTGTGCTGGGAGGTGACAGCTCTGGTCTGATGGAGGCCCAGGAAAAGCCAATAACGGAAGGAGGGAAGGAGGGAAGGAGGGAAGGAAGGGCAAAAAAGAAAAATTCACACAAGCACATCTCACACACACGCACGCGCACACACACGCACAAGATGAACGAGAACAGGCGAGCCACAAACACCGCCTCCCCCAAGCCCTCTTTTGGGAGCCGCGACGACAGTCGGGCTGGCTGCGAAGGGAAAGTTCGACTAAGCAGCCGCTGGAGATCAATCTTGCAGAAACCTCCCGCGTCCCCGTTTTCGGCACGACCGAGCAGGCTGCATCGCCTCTGCGCTCTCAAAGGCAAAAGCCTCGCAGGCGGTTACAGCCCAGGCGGCTGCTGAACAGCCCTTCCCGCAGCCGGAGAGTTTTTGCTGCGGCCCCAAAGGGCATGGAAGGACGATGCTACCGGCACCCGCTTTCCCTGCCGCTCTTTTCTAACGGCGCTGCTCCCACGGAGTCAGCAGATGCGGAAAGCTTTACTGAAAAAGCCTTGCCTCGTCCCGGGAATTTGAGGGCAGCAGATTTTACGGCCGCTCCTTCCGGTTTAGCGAAAGCAGCGTCACCTTCCTCGTTCCGGTTCCGTTCCTGACTCCTTTCCCGTCATTTCCATCACGGTGCGCCGATACCGGCAAAGCCAGCTTAACGCTGCTGGAGCAAATTAAATCCTCCTAAGATTGCTTGGAGCTGGAACTGACGAGAAGGAGTCTTAACTCCGCGAGGCTTTCACTTTCCTTCTAGCTGCCGCCTTCCTGCTGCCCCAAACGCCATTGCCAGGCAATTCACCCGGGGTCGCGCTAACTGAGCCTTCCTGAAAGCCACCTCTCCGTTTTACAATTCGCACGCTTCCCTCTCCCTCTCTCTCTGGCCGCCTGACCGCCGTTCCCCTAAGACAGGAATTTGCTGCCTTGGGGCTCTTAAAGCACCAAGACGCTTCGCAGACGCAGAAAGTCACGCGCGCAGAGACGGATGGACGCGGCGTCCTTTCCGTAACGCGTACGCACCTGCCGTTAGATGTCGGTCGTCCGTTATTCCGATCGCTATCAACGGCGAACCTTCCTCGCCGGGAGGAAGGGGCTTTCCCTTTTGGGGCGACGGAGACGGCTCTCGCTCGGTTCCTTTTCATTTGATTACTTCGGCTCGCTTACGTTTTTCTGGCCTCCTCAGCTTCAGCCGGGGCAACGAATCTAGAAATTAAATATCCCATCTTTCCTTTTCTACGTACGCGTGTACGATAACAAAACAAAATACAAACGACCGAAGCAAAACTAAGGCAGCTACGGTTAACGATAGCCGCAGGGCAGCAACGGGTCGCTTAGTCCCCAGCGCCGCCTCCGGAAGGCCAAAACAACAAACGTTCTGCATCGAGAGTTACCTTAGTTACCCGGGCCGGAACGCCTCCTGCTGCCGCGGCTTCCGGGGAGATCGAGGCTCTGCTGCTGCGTTCTTGCTTCCTCGTTTCAGCCCGCCCCTCCCTTAGGGACTAAGCGCAAAAAACCGCTCGCTCGCTCGTCCGCCTTGGCTCTTGGTCAGCACTCGCTATCGTCGCTTCCGCCGCCTCTGTAACGAAGGGAGAAAATTGCGTTTCGCTTCCAACAAAACACTTCGACTGACGCACGCTCTTTTTCTCTTTCCCGTGTTTTTTTCCCCCGTCCCCCCTTTCTTTTTCCTTCTTTCCCCCAAAGGAAAGCTCTTAACACACCGCTTTGCATCACACGCTACAGAGTAAACCCTTTGGAAACGCTACAGGGCCGACGCCGCGCCGCAGCCCTGCTCCGGGGCCCGCCTGCCCCCCCGCTCCTGCCCGGCCGCGCCGCCAACGAACCGGCGCCCTAAACGCCGCACACGCGACACGCAACGTCGCACCCGCGCTCCAGCCCGCCCTGCCCCGCGCTCCCGCCGCTCCCGGCGCCCGGCCCCAGCCCCAGCCCGCCCCCCCCCCATACACACTCGCCCCGCACCGCCGCCTCCGCGCAGCGACGGCCGCAGCGGGCAGGACGCAGCCCCACGCCCGGCGCCCCCCGAACCTGCGTGCTCGCCTCACCGGGGGCCCCACGTCCTTCCCTCCACGCCGCCTCCGTCCTCACCCGCCGCCGCCGCCCGGCCAAAACGCCCTCCCTGCTCGCCGCCATCTTGCTTCCCCGCCGCCGGGGCAGCCCGAGGGGAGGGGGGAGCGAGGGGTAGCCCAAGGGGAGGGGGGAGCGAGGGGTAGCCCAAGGGGCGGGGGGAGCGAGGGGGAGCCCAAGGGGCGGGGGGAGCGAGGGGAGCCCGAGGGGAGGGGGGAGCGAGGGGAGCCCGAGGGGAGGGGGGAGCGAGGGGAGCCCGAGGGGAGGGGGGAGCGAGGGGGAGCCCGAGGGGAGGGGGGAGCGAGGGGAGCCCGAGGGGCGGGGGGAGCGGGGGGGAGCCCGAGGGGAGGGGGGAGCGGGGGGAGCCCCAGGGGCGGGGGGGGGGAGCCGGGGGGGGAGGCGAGACCCGCAATGGCGCACTCGCGTGCTCGCGGCGCGGCGCTGCAGCCGGGCGGCTCACGCGTGCGAACCGCAGCCCGCCGCGGCAGCCCGGGGCTCCCAGCGAGCGCCCCGAGGCTGCCCGCGCCCGTGGCCGCTCCGTGAGCACCGGGAAGGGGCGACGAGCACGCGCCATTCGCTTACCCGTTACCGAAACGGCGGAGAGTAGCGGCAAACATGGCGCCCGGCACTGAGCATGTGCTCGCCGCCTGTGTGCGCACGCGCGCCCCCCCCACCGGGTGCAGTACCGCTTTTCGGACACCGGAGGGCAGCAGGGAGCGCGGCAGAACGCGGTGCGCACGTGCGCCCCCCCCCACCGGGTGCAGTACCGCTTTTCGGACACCGGGTGGCAGCAGGGAGCGCGGCGGAACACAGAGCACACGCGCGCCCCCCCCACCGGGTGCAGTACCGCTTTTCGGACACCGGGTGGCAGCAGGGAGCGCGGCGGAACACAGAGCACACGCGCGCCCCCCCCACCGGGTGCAGTACCGCTTTTCGGACACCGGAGGGCAGCAGTGAGCGCGGCAGAACGCGGTGCGCACGTGCGCCCCCCCCACCGGGTGCAGTACCGCTTTTCGGACACCGGGTGGCAGCAGGGAGCGCGGCGGAGCGCGGTGCACACGCGCGCCCCCCCCTTTTCGTGCAATACCGCTTTTTGGACACCCCGAGGGCAGCAGGGAGCACGGCCGGCCGCCGTGTGCATGCGCCACGGTGCAGTCCTGCTTTTTCGACACCCGAGCGACACGTGTCCGGTAAGGACCACACAAAAACACACACACATACACACCCCCCCAGCGGGCCACTGCTGCAGGGCGGAGAAGGCACAGGCACCTGGAAGTACAGCTGCTGGCCTGCCCCAGAGCACAACGCGAACAGCTGCCGGGAAGCCCGCCGACAGAGAACCGCACCTCCCGCCACCTCGGGAGGCGCAACACGGTCTCCCAGAAGGCCGGTACGGGAAGACTGCACCTCCCGGCACGCCCTGCAGACTAAAACGGCTGCCGGGAAAACCCCTGCCAGAAAACTATAGCTCCCGGCATGCCGTGCAGACTAAAAGGGCCGCCCGGCAGCCCGGTGCCGGAAGACTACCGCTCCCAGCATGCCCGGCGCAAAAGCAACATGGCCGCCCGGCAGCCCGGTGCCGGAAGACTACCGCTCCCAGCATGCCCGGCGCCGGGGTGGTGCAGCGCTCCCCCACCCTCCCGCCCTTCGCTCCGCAGCCGTCGCCTTCCGGCCCCGCCCCTCTGCCCGCCCCTCTGCCCGCGGCACCCGCACCCCGCCGCCGCCGCCGCCGCGCCCCGCAGCGCCCTCGCCTCAGCTCACCCGCCCTTATTTACAGCGCCCGCTGCGAGGCGCAGAGTCGCCGCGTGTCGTGCTCGAGCCGCTTCTCCCGGAGGCTTCAGGAACAGCGCTTTCCTTTGCACGTCGTTGCAAAATACTCCACAGACAAAAAAGAGGCAGAGGCTGCACTTAAAAAAAAAGAAACAAACAAGCAAACAACCCCCCCCCACCACCACCACCACCTCCTTCACGGGACAATTTGCAAGCGGTCCAAGAAGCGGCCGTTCTTCTTTAGGACTTCCCACCTCCTGCCTTTACCGATTGTTAAACGAAATAAACAGGCCAAAGCAAGCCGCGCTAGTTGCTCGACAGACTGCTCAGTTTTTATTATTCAACAGCACGAGATGCTGGCACACAGTACGTCTGGCACGTTAAAGCATGAAAACGTTACTATTCCCATCACCTTTTTAGCTCGTGTCCCGTAGCGCCGCCAAAGGCTCGTTCCGTTTCGAAAAGAGCCGGCCCTTTCTAGCAGCGATCGCAGCCTAAAGGCTATTCCTAGGGGAGAAAGGCTAACGGCTCGCTCACCTAGCTACCACTTACCTGGCTCCGTTAGTTACTACGGGGATTAGCGAGGAAAGCGCATCGCCTTCTCGAAAAGGGAAAGACGCTCTTTTAAGCGCTTCCAGCGACTCCCCAGCGCTGCCGTTACTTTGCGCGGCTAGGCAGCTTCTTCAAAGCCAGCTGCAAGAAACAGCTTGCCTCCGAGGCGCAACTCTCTGCTCCCCAGGGGCCGCTCGAGAGGAAAGCGGGCATTCGCCGCCCGCCCTCGGACAAAGCGCACGGCAAGCCCTCGAGCACAGCACAAGACACCTTCTCTAGGGAAACCCGCTACTACATCTCCTTCGCCGCAGGTTTTTCTCGGGATCGCGGCCCGTTCGACAAACCAAAGAGGGCGAGAAACGTTTTCATCTGCTCTAAGGGCTTTCGTAGAAGAGAACGACATCGAAAGGCGTTACTACGGGATTTAGGCTCGGCTACGCACGCCACCCCAGCGCCACGGACTCGCTTTCAAGGGTCGGTAACGTGCGCGTTTTTGCACTCGTATTCACGGAACGAACGGGCGCTTCCCCGAGGAGGATCGTTCGTAAAAAACTCCGACGACGCGTTGCGAGGCAGCAAACCCGGGCGAGCAGTTCTTTACCGGGATCCCTCGGCTGACGTTTCTTCGGCCGCACGCACGCGGTCAAAGGCGTCTTTCTCACGTCCCGCCGTCAGGGCCTCCCCAGCAATTCCCGCAGCGACTCCCCCCCCGGGACAAACAGCTCGAGGACGCGCACGGTCTCGCTAAAAGAACGGGGGGGGGGGGGGACAAACGCGTGCGCTGCGCGCGGCACTCGCAGACCCCATCTTCAGGTGCAAAAGAAAACTCTCCAAAGCGGACCAGGCGGGCCAAAGAGGTCCCTTCTTTGCGCCGCGCTTCTTTCCTCGCGCGGACGTCGGCCGCCTCTCCCCGCTCTCACGGGATCCCCTACCGGCAAGGGCACGGCGAAACGTTTCGGAAACGACGGCGTTTCCCGGAAGCATTTCCAACGCCTTGGGAAAACGGCCGAAGGAGAGGCTCACGCGGGGCGCGTAACTAGAAAGAACGCTCCGCACAGAGGCCTCAAATGAGCAGCCCGGAGCAGGGATCCCGGGCTCTCCGGGAGCGCAGGCGTTCTCACGTCCTCACTGAATAGAGAGCGCTGCCCGTGAAACACGAGACGCCGCAGCGACGCCGATCGTCGGAGGGAAGCCTGCAAGAAGAGCGAAAGAAAAGCAGACGTTGAGGACAAAGACCAAGTCACGAGCCCCTCGCAATCCAGACACGCTTCTGGATTTACCGCCTATTTCAAGGCGCGCCTTTGGCAATTCCGTCCAATTTATTTTCCCCGAAGCCCGAGACGAGGACGAAACGCCTCTCAAAGGAAGGTACGGCACAACCGCTCCGGCCTATAAACTACCGGTTGGTTTCGACACGGGAAAAGCACAGGGAAAGCGCTCGCGTTCCCCCCGAGAAACCGCGTCCAAGCGGACCGACGAAGCAGGCCCCAAGTCCGAAAGCGGACCTGAAGGAGCCCGTTTGGCGGCCGCGAGCCGGAACACGCCGTTCTCCTCCTCGCTAACAACCTCCCGTAGAGACCGGCAGCTGTACAGCGCCTTCCGCGCTACACGGAGGAGTCGGACACCGGGCAGATGCCGCGTCCCGAACGCGCAACTAGAGATTCGAACGCACGGACGTAAACAAACGCCCGTGACGTAGCGGAGGTCTGGCGTATTCGCGTTTACCGTGCGTCGGTTCTCCCGCGCGGACGGGCCGTTCCACCTTCTTTGCTCGTTAGCTGACAGACGCCCTAGGAGAAAGCAAAGAAAGGAAGAAATTCAGAACGAAATGAAACAGATCGGAGGCAGCCTCAAAGGCTTCGATCCATCCCCCCAGGCGGCCGAACCCCCTTTGCAAAGGCACATCTCAAAAGACGCGTCCTTCCGCGATCGCTGCCCTCCTGAGAGCCTAATAGCAGATGGCGCTTGTTAAACAGGAACGAGACGGTAAAACAGATGTTTCCCCGTCTCCAAGAGATTTACGGCATCTACATGTTATGATAAACCAAAAAGGAAAAGCAAGATGCATTTTTTTTGGGGGGGGGTGGGGGGGGAATGGCGGGCGGTGGGGAAATCCGTAAAGCTTTCAACAGCAGCATCTTAATACGGCTCATTTGCACCTCAATTCCGAAGAGAGCGAGAAGGGGGGAGAGCTGGCCACAAAGGCGGCGAGGGAAAAAGAGGGAGGCAAAGGCGGACAGAGAAAGGGGACAGCGCAGGGCAGAAGAGGGAGAGGGAGGCAAACGGGCGGACGGGGAGCCGAACGGAGGCGCGGAAACGGAACGAGAAGGCCGCCGAGGGGGACGGAGGGCTGCAAAGGAGCCTGCTGTTCAGCGACGGTATTTTACCGCTCCTCGCGCGTTAGCAGCCCCTTTCAGATGCTTAAGCCCAAATTCTCTCGGCCCTTCGCAGCCTCAGCGCCCGCGGCACCTAGTTTCTCCGCACTCTCCGATCTTCCTCGCTCTTTCCCGTCTCGGGCGAAAACCCCCCCAGACCCCGTCTGTACTTACGCGCTTCCTTCAAACAGTATCGCCAAAATCAAGCGAACGGGCTGAGCCGCTCCTCTGCCGCTCGCCGGCCCTCGGAACGTCAGCCTGCAAACGAATCGGACCGCCGAGGTCACCGGCAGAGTCTCCTTTCGGAGCTTCGTGTCCCCCGCCCCCCCCCCCCCCAAGCTTTAACGACGGTCTCCCAACCAAGCGGGGCAAACGCGGGGCCTCCCCTCAGCCCCGGAACGGTTTTTATCGCGGGCGCCCGAGTCGCCGTGACGACGCTAAGCGGCAAAGCGAGGCCAAGGCAGCTGGCTGGGGGCACAGCTCAGCCGCCTAGGCGCGAAAATTCCTACTTGAGGCCTCCCTCGCCGCTTTTGCCAGGCAAACGCACCAAAAGAAAGCTCCCGACAGGCAGCCGAGGCCGCACACGGGCCTCGGGGCCCCGCTAGCAACAGCGACGCCGGAGCCGCCGGGCTGCCAGGCGCTATTCCCCCCCACACACACACACACCCTGCCCTGCTGGCGCGCGAACCGCGGCCTACGACTCACGAGCGCGGGAAGGACGCCGCCGAGCGTCCCGCGGCCGAAGGCTCCCCGTCAGGAGCGGGCAGAGAAGCTTTCCGCCGGCACGCGGAGTCCCCCGGCCGCTCTCGACACCCGAGAACTTGCCGACAAAGGGCTGAGGGCGGGAGCCCGCAGTCGTTCCCCGACGTGCCCAACGCCTAGGAGTAACACAATTTATAAAAAAGAAAAAAACAGCAGTGCCAGAGAGCGTAAAGCTAAGCTGAAATTGTGGCAGCCAAAGCTAAGCTGCTCGTGGCTGGCAGAACGTGTCTTGCCTAAAGCCTGTGCTGGGAGGTGACAGCTCTGGTCTGATGGAGGCCCAGGAAAAGCCAATAACGGAAGGAGGGAAGGAGGGAAGGAGGGAAGGAAGGGCAAAAAAGAAAAATTCACACAAGCACATCTCACACACACGCACGCGCACACACACGCACAAGATGAACGAGAACAGGCGAGCCACAAACACCGCCTCCCCCAAGCCCTCTTTTGGGAGCCGCGACGACAGTCGGGCTGGCTGCGAAGGGAAAGTTCGACTAAGCAGCCGCTGGAGATCAATCTTGCAGAAACCTCCCGCGTCCCCGTTTTCGGCACGACCGAGCAGGCTGCATCGCCTCTGCGCTCTCAAAGGCAAAAGCCTCGCAGGCGGTTACAGCCCAGGCGGCTGCTGAACAGCCCTTCCCGCAGCCGGAGAGTTTTTGCTGCGGCCCCAAAGGGCATGGAAGGACGATGCTACCGGCACCCGCTTTCCCTGCCGCTCTTTTCTAACGGCGCTGCTCCCACGGAGTCAGCAGATGCGGAAAGCTTTACTGAAAAAGCCTTGCCTCGTCCCGGGAATTTGAGGGCAGCAGATTTTACGGCCGCTCCTTCCGGTTTAGCGAAAGCAGCGTCACCTTCCTCGTTCCGGTTCCGTTCCTGACTCCTTTCCCGTCATTTCCATCACGGTGCGCCGATACCGGCAAAGCCAGCTTAACGCTGCTGGAGCAAATTAAATCCTCCTAAGATTGCTTGGAGCTGGAACTGACGAGAAGGAGTCTTAACTCCGCGAGGCTTTCACTTTCCTTCTAGCTGCCGCCTTCCTGCTGCCCCAAACGCCATTGCCAGGCAATTCACCCGGGGTCGCGCTAACTGAGCCTTCCTGAAAGCCACCTCTCCGTTTTACAATTCGCACGCTTCCCTCTCCCTCTCTCTCTGGCCGCCTGACCGCCGTTCCCCTAAGACAGGAATTTGCTGCCTTGGGGCTCTTAAAGCACCAAGACGCTTCGCAGACGCAGAAAGTCACGCGCGCAGAGACGGATGGACGCGGCGTCCTTTCCGTAACGCGTACGCACCTGCCGTTAGATGTCGGTCGTCCGTTATTCCGATCGCTATCAACGGCGAACCTTCCTCGCCGGGAGGAAGGGGCTTTCCCTTTTGGGGCGACGGAGACGGCTCTCGCTCGGTTCCTTTTCATTTGATTACTTCGGCTCGCTTACGTTTTTCTGGCCTCCTCAGCTTCAGCCGGGGCAACGAATCTAGAAATTAAATATCCCATCTTTCCTTTTCTACGTACGCGTGTACGATAACAAAACAAAATACAAACGACCGAAGCAAAACTAAGGCAGCTACGGTTAACGATAGCCGCAGGGCAGCAACGGGTCGCTTAGTCCCCAGCGCCGCCTCCGGAAGGCCAAAACAACAAACGTTCTGCATCGAGAGTTACCTTAGTTACCCGGGCCGGAACGCCTCCTGCTGCCGCGGCTTCCGGGGAGATCGAGGCTCTGCTGCTGCGTTCTTGCTTCCTCGTTTCAGCCCGCCCCTCCCTTAGGGACTAAGCGCAAAAAACCGCTCGCTCGCTCGTCCGCCTTGGCTCTTGGTCAGCACTCGCTATCGTCGCTTCCGCCGCCTCTGTAACGAAGGGAGAAAATTGCGTTTCGCTTCCAACAAAACACTTCGACTGACGCACGCTCTTTTTCTCTTTCCCGTGTTTTTTTCCCCCGTCCCCCCTTTCTTTTTCCTTCTTTCCCCCAAAGGAAAGCTCTTAACACACCGCTTTGCATCACACGCTACAGAGTAAACCCTTTGGAAACGCTACAGGGCCGACGCCGCGCCGCAGCCCTGCTCCGGGGCCCGCCTGCCCCCCCGCTCCTGCCCGGCCGCGCCGCCAACGAACCGGCGCCCTAAACGCCGCACACGCGAGACGCAACGTCGCACCCGCGCTCCAGCCCGCCCTGCCCCGCGCTCCCGCCGCTCCCGGCGCCCGGCCCCAGCCCCAGCCCGCCCCCCCCCCATACACACTCGCCCCGCACCGCCGCCTCCGCGCAGCGACGGCCGCAGCGGGCAGGACGCAGCCCCACGCCCGGCGCCCCCCGAACCTGCGCGCTCGCCTCACCGGGGGCCCCACGTCCTTCCCTCCACGCCGCCTCCGTCCTCACCCGCCGCCGCCGCCCGGCCAAAACGCCCTCCCTGCTCGCCGCCATCTTGCTTCCCCGCCGCCGGGGCAGCCCGAGGGGAGGGGGGAGCGAGGGGTAGCCCAAGGGGAGGGGGGAGCGAGGGGTAGCCCAAGGGGCGGGGGGAGCGAGGGGGAGCCCAAGGGGCGGGGGGAGCGAGGGGAGCCCGAGGGGAGGGGGGAGCGAGGGGAGCCCGAGGGGAGGGGGGAGCGAGGGGAGCCCGAGGGGAGGGGGGAGCGAGGGGGAGCCCGAGGGGAGGGGGGAGCGAGGGGAGCCCGAGGGGCGGGGGGAGCGGGGGGGAGCCCGAGGGGAGGGGGGAGCGGGGGGAGCCCCAGGGGCGGGGGGGGGAGCCGGGGGGGGAGGCGAGACCCGCAATGGCGCACTCGCGTGCTCGCGGCGCGGCGCTGCAGCCGGGCGGCTCACGCGTGCGAACCGCAGCCCGCCGCGGCAGCCCGGGGCTCCCAGCGAGCGCCCCGAGGCTGCCCGCGCCCGTGGCCGCTCCGTGAGCACCGGGAAGGGGCGACGAGCACGCGCCATTCGCTTACCCGTTACCGAAACGGCGGAGAGTAGCGGCAAACATGGCGCCCGGCACTGAGCATGTGCTCGCCGCCTGTGTGCGCACGCGCGCCCCCCCCACCGGGTGCAGTACCGCTTTTCGGACACCGGAGGGCAGCAGGGAGCGCGGCAGAACGCGGTGCGCACGTGCGCCCCCCCCCACCGGGTGCAGTACCGCTTTTCGGACACCGGGTGGCAGCAGGGAGCGCGGCGGAGCGCGGTGCACACGCGCGCCCCCCCCTTTTCGTGCAATACCGCTTTTTGGACACCCCGAGGGCAGCAGGGAGCACGGCCGGCCGCCGTGTGCATGCGCCACGGTGCAGTCCTGCTTTTTCGACACCCGAGCGACACGTGTCCGGTAAGGACCACACAAAAACACACACACACACACACACACCCCCAGCGGGCCACTGCTGCAGGGCGGAGAAGGCACAGGCACCTGGAAGTACAGCTGCTGGCCTGCCCCAGAGCACAACGCGAACAGCTGCCGGGAAGCCCGCCGACAGAGAACCGCACCTCCCGCCACCTCGGGAGGCGCAACACGGTCTCCCAGAAGGCCGGTACGGGAAGACTGCACCTCCCGGCACGCCCTGCAGACTAAAACGGCTGCCGGGAAAACCCCTGCCAGAAAACTATAGCTCCCGGCATGCCGTGCAGACTAAAAGGGCCGCCCGGCAGCCCGGTGCCGGAAGACTACCGCTCCCAGCATGCCCGGCGCAAAAGCAACATGGCCGCCCGGCAGCCCGGTGCCGGAAGACTACCGCTCCCAGCATGCCCGGCGCCGGGGTGGTGCAGCGCTCCCCCACCCTCCCGCCCTTCGCTCCGCAGCCGTCGCCTTCCGGCCCCGCCCCTCTGCCCGCCCCTCTGCCCGCGGCACCCGCACCCCGCCGCCGCCGCCGCCGCGCCCCGCAGCGCCCTCGCCTCAGCTCACCCGCCCTTATTTACAGCGCCCGCTGCGAGGCGCAGAGTCGCCGCGTGTCGTGCTCGAGCCGCTTCTCCCGGAGGCTTCAGGAACAGCGCTTTCCTTTGCACGTCGTTGCAAAATACTCCACAGACAAAAAAGAGGCAGAGGCTGCACTTAAAAAAAAAGAAACAAACAAGCAAACAACCCCCCCCCACCACCACCACCACCTCCTTCACGGGACAATTTGCAAGCGGTCCAAGAAGCGGCCGTTCTTCTTTAGGACTTCCCACCTCCTGCCTTTACCGATTGTTAAACGAAATAAACAGGCCAAAGCAAGCCGCGCTAGTTGCTCGACAGACTGCTCAGTTTTTATTATTCAACAGCACGAGATGCTGGCACACAGTACGTCTGGCACGTTAAAGCATGAAAACGTTACTATTCCCATCACCTTTTTAGCTCGTGTCCCGTAGCGCCGCCAAAGGCTCGTTCCGTTTCGAAAAGAGCCGGCCCTTTCTAGCAGCGATCGCAGCCTAAAGGCTATTCCTAGGGGAGAAAGGCTAACGGCTCGCTCACCTAGCTACCACTTACCTGGCTCCGTTAGTTACTACGGGGATTAGCGAGGAAAGCGCATCGCCTTCTCGAAAAGGGAAAGACGCTCTTTTAAGCGCTTCCAGCGACTCCCCAGCGCTGCCGTTACTTTGCGCGGCTAGGCAGCTTCTTCAAAGCCAGCTGCAAGAAACAGCTTGCCTCCGAGGCGCAACTCTCTGCTCCCCAGGGGCCGCTCGAGAGGAAAGCGGGCATTCGCCGCCCGCCCTCGGACAAAGCGCACGGCAAGCCCTCGAGCACAGCACAAGACACCTTCTCTAGGGAAACCCGCTACTACGTCTCCTTCGCCGCAGGTTTTTCTCGGGATCGCGGCCCGTTCGACAAACCAAAGAGGGCGAGAAACGTTTTCATCTGCTCTAAGGGCTTTCGTAGAAGAGAACGACATCGAAAGGCGTTACTACGGGATTTAGGCTCGGCTACGCACGCCACCCCAGCGCCACGGACTCGCTTTCAAGGGTCGGTAACGTGCGCGTTTTTGCACTCGTATTCACGGAACGAACGGGCGCTTCCCCGAGGAGGATCGTTCGTAAAAAACTCCGACGACGCGTTGCGAGGCAGCAAACCCGGGCGAGCAGTTCTTTACCGGGATCCCTCGGCTGACGTTTCTTCGGCCGCACGCACGCGGTCAAAGGCGTCTTTCTCACGTCCCGCCGTCAGGGCCTCCCCAGCAATTCCCGCAGCGACTCCCCCCCCGGGACAAACAGCTCGAGGACGCGCACGGTCTCGCTAAAAGAACGGGGGGGGGGGGGGACAAACGCGTGCGCTGCGCGCGGCACTCGCAGACCCCATCTTCAGGTGCAAAAGAAAACTCTCCAAAGCGGACCAGGCGGGCCAAAGAGGTCCCTTCTTTGCGCCGCGCTTCTTTCCTCGCGCGGACGTCGGCCGCCTCTCCCCGCTCTCACGGGATCCCCTACCGGCAAGGGCACGGCGAAACGTTTCGGAAACGACGGCGTTTCCCGGAAGCATTTCCAACGCCTTGGGAAAACGGCCGAAGGAGAGGCTCACGCGGGGCGCGTAACTAGAAAGAACGCTCCGCACAGAGGCCTCAAATGAGCAGCCCGGAGCAGGGATCCCGGGCTCTCCGGGAGCGCAGGCGTTCTCACGTCCTCACTGAATAGAGAGCGCTGCCCGTGAAACACGAGACGCCGCAGCGACGCCGATCGTCGGAGGGAAGCCTGCAAGAAGAGCGAAAGAAAAGCAGACGTTGAGGACAAAGACCAAGTCACGAGCCCCTCGCAATCCAGACACGCTTCTGGATTTACCGCCTATTTCAAGGCGCGCCTTTGGCAATTCCGTCCAATTTATTTTCCCCGAAGCCCGAGACGAGGACGAAACGCCTCTCAAAGGAAGGTACGGCACAACCGCTCCGGCCTATAAACTACCGGTTGGTTTCGACACGGGAAAAGCACAGGGAAAGCGCTCGCGTTCCCCCCGAGAAACCGCGTCCAAGCGGACCGACGAAGCAGGCCCCAAGTCCGAAAGCGGACCTGAAGGAGCCCGTTTGGCGGCCGCGAGCCGGAACACGCCGTTCTCCTCCTCGCTAACAACCTCCCGTAGAGACCGGCAGCTGTACAGCGCCTTCCGCGCTACACGGAGGAGTCGGACACCGGGCAGATGCCGCGTCCCGAACGCGCAACTAGAGATTCGAACGCACGGACGTAAACAAACGCCCGTGACGTAGCGGAGGTCTGGCGTATTCGCGTTTACCGTGCGTCGGTTCTCCCGCGCGGACGGGCCGTTCCACCTTCTTTGCTCGTTAGCTGACAGACGCCCTAGGAGAAAGCAAAGAAAGGAAGAAATTCAGAACGAAATGAAACAGATCGGAGGCAGCCTCAAAGGCTTCGATCCATCCCCCCAGGCGGCCGAACCCCCTTTGCAAAGGCACATCTCAAAAGACGCGTCCTTCCGCGATCGCTGCCCTCCTGAGAGCCTAATAGCAGATGGCGCTTGTTAAACAGGAACGAGACGGTAAAACAGATGTTTCCCCGTCTCCAAGAGATTTACGGCATCTACATGTTATGATAAACCAAAAAGGAAAAGCAAGATGCATTTTTTTTGGGGGGGGGTGGGGGGGGAATGGCGGGCGGTGGGGAAATCCGTAAAGCTTTCAACAGCAGCATCTTAATACGGCTCATTTGCACCTCAATTCCGAAGAGAGCGAGAAGGGGGGAGAGCTGGCCACAAAGGCGGCGAGGGAAAAAGAGGGAGGCAAAGGCGGACAGAGAAAGGGGACAGCGCAGGGCAGAAGAGGGAGAGGGAGGCAAACGGGCGGACGGGGAGCCGAACGGAGGCGCGGAAACGGAACGAGAAGGCCGCCGAGGGGGACGGAGGGCTGCAAAGGAGCCTGCTGTTCAGCGACGGTATTTTACCGCTCCTCGCGCGTTAGCAGCCCCTTTCAGATGCTTAAGCCCAAATTCTCTCGGCCCTTCGCAGCCTCAGCGCCCGCGGCACCTAGTTTCTCCGCACTCTCCGATCTTCCTCGCTCTTTCCCGTCTCGGGCGAAAACCCCCCCAGACCCCGTCTGTACTTACGCGCTTCCTTCAAACAGTATCGCCAAAATCAAGCGAACGGGCTGAGCCGCTCCTCTGCCGCTCGCCGGCCCTCGGAACGTCAGCCTGCAACGAATCGGACCGCCGAGGTCACCGGCAGAGTCTCCTTTCGGAGCTTCGTGTCCCCCGCCCCCCCCCCCCCCAAGCTTTAACGACGGTCTCCCAACCAAGCGGGGCAAACGCGGGGCCTCCCCTCAGCCCCGGAACGGTTTTTATCGCGGGCGCCCGAGTCGCCGTGACGACGCTAAGCGGCAAAGCGAGGCCAAGGCAGCTGGCTGGGGGCACAGCTCAGCCGCCTAGGCGCGAAAATTCCTACTTGAGGCCTCCCTCGCCGCTTTTGCCAGGCAAACGCACCAAAAGAAAGCTCCCGACAGGCAGCCGAGGCCGCACACGGGCCTCGGGGCCCCGCTAGCAACAGCGACGCCGGAGCCGCCGGGCTGCCAGGCGCTATTCCCCCCCACACACACACACACCCTGCCCTGCTGGCGCGCGAACCGCGGCCTACGACTCACGAGCGCGGGAAGGACGCCGCCGAGCGTCCCGCGGCCGAAGGCTCCCCGTCAGGAGCGGGCAGAGAAGCTTTCCGCCGGCACGCGGAGTCCCCCGGCCGCTCTCGACACCCGAGAACTTGCCGACAAAGGGCTGAGGGCGGGAGCCCGCAGTCGTTCCCCGACGTGCCCAACGCCTAGGAGTAACACAATTTATAAAAAAGAAAAAAACAGCAGTGCCAGAGAGCGTAAAGCTAAGCTGAAATTGTGGCAGCCAAAGCTAAGCTGCTCGTGGCTGGCAGAACGTGTCTTGCCTAAAGCCTGTGCTGGGAGGTGACAGCTCTGGTCTGATGGAGGCCCAGGAAAAGCCAATAACGGAAGGAGGGAAGGAGGGAAGGAGGGAAGGAAGGGCAAAAAAGAAAAATTCACACAAGCACATCTCACACACACGCACGCGCACACACACGCACAAGATGAACGAGAACAGGCGAGCCACAAACACCGCCTCCCCCAAGCCCTCTTTTGGGAGCCGCGACGACAGTCGGGCTGGCTGCGAAGGGAAAGTTCGACTAAGCAGCCGCTGGAGATCAATCTTGCAGAAACCTCCCGCGTCCCCGTTTTCGGCACGACCGAGCAGGCTGCATCGCCTCTGCGCTCTCAAAGGCAAAAGCCTCGCAGGCGGTTACAGCCCAGGCGGCTGCTGAACAGCCCTTCCCGCAGCCGGAGAGTTTTTGCTGCGGCCCCAAAGGGCATGGAAGGACGATGCTACCGGCACCCGCTTTCCCTGCCGCTCTTTTCTAACGGCGCTGCTCCCACGGAGTCAGCAGATGCGGAAAGCTTTACTGAAAAAGCCTTGCCTCGTCCCGGGAATTTGAGGGCAGCAGATTTTACGGCCGCTCCTTCCGGTTTAGCGAAAGCAGCGTCACCTTCCTCGTTCCGGTTCCGTTCCTGACTCCTTTCCCGTCATTTCCATCACGGTGCGCCGATACCGGCAAAGCCAGCTTAACGCTGCTGGAGCAAATTAAATCCTCCTAAGATTGCTTGGAGCTGGAACTGACGGAGAAGGAGTCTTAACTCCGCGAGGCTTTCACTTTCCTTCTAGCTGCCGCCTTCCTGCTGCCCAAACGCCATTGCCAGGCAATTCACCCGGGGTCGCGCTAACTGAGCCTTCCTGAAAGCCACCTCTCCGTTTTACAATTCGCACGCTTCCCTCTCCCTCTCTCTCTGGCCGCCTGACCGCCGTTCCCCTAAGACAGGAATTTGCTGCCTTGGGGCTCTTAAAGCACCAAGACGCTTCGCAGACGCAGAAAGTCACGCGCGCAGAGACGGATGGACGCAGGCGTCCTTTCCGTAACGCGTACGCACCTGCCGTTAGATGTCGGTCGTCCGTTATTCCGATCGCTATCAACGGCGAACCTTCCTCGCCGGGAGGAAGGGGCTTTCCCTTTTGGGGCGACGGAGACGGCTCTCGCTCGGTTCCTTTTCATTTGATTACTTCGCTCGCTTACGTTTTTCTGGCCTCCTCAGCTTCAGCCGGGGCAACGAATCTAGAAATTAAATATCCCATCTTTCCTTTTCTACGTACGCGTGTACGATAACAAAACAAAATACAACGACCGAAGCAAAACTAAGGCAGCTACGGTTAACGATAGCCGCAGGGCAGCAACGGGTCGCTAGTCCCCAGCGCCGCCTCCGGAAGGCCAAACAACAAACGTTCTGCATCGAGAGTTACCTTAGTTACCCGGGCCGGAACGCCTCCTGCTGCCGCGGCTTCCGGGGAGATCGAGGCTCTGCTGCTGCGTTCTTGCTTCCTCGTTTCAGCCCGCCCCTCCCTTAGGGACTAAGCGCAAAAAACCGCTCGCTCGCTCGTCCGCCTTGGCTCTTGGTCAGCACTCGCTATCGTCGCTTCCGCCGCCTCTGTAACGAAGGGAGAAAATTGCGTTTCGCTCCAACAAAACACTTCGACTGACGCACGCTCTTTTTCTCTTTCCCGTGTTTTTTTCCCCCGTCCCCCCTTTCTTTTTCCTTCTTTCCCCCAAAGGAAAGCTCTTAACACACCGCTTTGCATCACACGGCTACAGAGTAAACCCTTTGGAAACGCTACAGGGCCGACGCCGCGCCGCAGCCCTGCTCGGGGCCCGCCTGCCCCCCCGCTCCTGCCCGCCGCGCCGCCAACGAACCCGGCGCCCTAAACGCCGCACACGCGAGACGCAACGTCGCACCCGCGCTCCAGCCCGCCCTGCCCCGCGCTCCCGCCGCTCCCGGCGCCCGGCCCAGGCCCCAGCCCGCCCCCCCCCCATACACACTCGCCCCGCACCGCCTCCTCCGCGCAGCGACGGCCGCAGCGGGCAGGACGCAGCCCCACGCCCGGCGCCCCCCCGAACCTGCGCGCTCGCCTCACCGGGGGCCCCACGTCCTTCCCTCCACGCCGCCTCCGTCCTCACCCGCCGCCGCCGCCCGGCAAAACGCCCTCCCTGCTCGCCGCCATCTTGCTTCCCCGCCGCCGGGGCAGCCCGAGGGGAGGGGGGAGCGAGGGGTAGCCCAAGGGGAGGGGGGAGCGAGGGGTAGCCCAAGGGGCGGGGGGAGCGAGGGGGGAGCCCAAGGGGCGGGGGGAGCGAGGGGAGCCCGAGGGGCGGGGGGAGCGAGGGGAGCCCGAGGGGAGGGGGGGAGCGAGGGGAGCCCGAGGGGAGGGGGGAGCGAGGGGAGCCCGAGGGGAGGGGGGAGCGAGGGGGAGCCCGAGGGAGGGGGGAGCGAGGGGAGCCCGAGGGGCGGGGGAGCGGGGGGAGCCCGAGGGGAGGGGGGAGCGGGGGGAGCCCCAGGGGCGGGGGGGGGGAGCCGGGGGGGAGGCGAGACCCGCAATGGCGCACTCGCGTGCTCGCGGCGCGGCGCTGCAGCCGGGCGGCTCACGCGTGCGAACCGCAGCCCGCCGCGGCAGCCCGGGCTCCCAGCGAGCGCCCCGAGGCTGCCCGCGCCCGTGGCCGCTCCGTGAGCACCGGGAAGGGGCGACGAGCACGCGCCATTCGCTTACCCCGTTACCGAAACGGCGGAGAGTAGCGGCAAACATGGCGCCCGGCACTGAGCATGTGCTCGCCGCCTGTGTGCGCACGCGCGCCCCCCCCACCGGGTGCAGTACCGCTTTTCGGACACCGGAGGGCAGCAGGGAGCGCGGCAGACGCGCGGTGCGCACGTGCGCCCCCCCCCACCGGGTGCAGTACCGCTTTTCGGACACCGGGTGGCAGCAGGAGCGCGGCGGAGCGCGGTGCACACGCGCGCCCCCCCCTTTTCGTGCAATACCGCTTTTTGGACACCCCGAGGGCAGCAGGGAGCACGGCCGGCCGCCGTGTGCATGCGCCACGGTGCAGTCCTGCTTTTTCGACACCCGAGCGAGACACGTGTCCGGTAAGGACCACACAAAAACACACACACACACACACACACCCCCAGCGGGCCACTGCTGCAGGGCGGAGAAGGCACAGGCACCTGGAAGTACAGCTGCTGGCCTGCCCCAGAGCACAACGCGAACAGCTGCCGGGAAGCCCGCCGACAGAGAACCGCACCTCCCGCCACCTCGGGAGGCGCAACACGGTCTCCCAGAAGGCCGGTACGGGAAGACTGCACCTCCCGGCACGCCTGCAGACTAAAACGGCTGCCGGGAAAACCCCTGCCAGAAAACTATAGCTCCCGGCATGCCGGCAGACTAAAAGGGCCGCCCGGCAGCCCGGTGCCGGAAGACTACCGCTCCCAGCATGCCCGGCGCAAAAGCAACATGGCCGCCCGGCAGCCCGGTGCCGAAGACTACCGCTCCCAGCATGCCGGCGCCGGGGTGGTGCAGCGCTCCCCACCCTCCCGCCCTTCGCTCCGCAGCCGTCGCCTTCCGGCCCCGCCCCTCTGCCCGCCCCTCTGCCCGCGGCACCCGCACCCCGCCGCCGCCGCCGCCGCGCCCCGCAGCGCCCTCGCCTCAGCTCACCCGCCCTTATTTACAGCGCCCGCTGCGAGGCGCAGAGTCGCCGCGTGTCGTGCTCGAGCCGCTTCTCCCGGAGGCTTCAGGAACAGCGCTTTCCTTTGCACGTCGTTGCAAAATACTCCACAGACAAAAAAGAGGCAGAGGCTGCACTTAAAAAAAAAGAAACAAACAAGCAAACAACCCCCCCCCCACCACCACCACCACCTCCTTCACGGGACAATTTGCAAGCGGTCCAAGAAGCGGCCGTTCTTCTTTAGGACTTCCCACCTCTGCCTTTACCGATTGTTAAACGAAATAAACAGGCCAAAGCAAGCCGCGCTAGTTGCTCGACAGACTGCTCAGTTTTTATTATTCAACAGCACGAGATGCTGGCACACAGTACGTCTGGCACGTTAAAGCATGAAAACGTTACTATTCCCATCACCTTTTTAGCTCGTGTCCCGTAGCGCCGCCAAAGGCTCGTTCCGTTTCGAAAAGAGCCGGCCCTTTCTAGCAGCGATCGCAGCCTAAAGGCTATTCCTAGGGGAGAAAGGCTAACGGCTCGCTCACCTAGCTACCACTTACCTGGCTCGTTAGTTACTACGGGGATTAGCGAGGAAAGCGCATCGCCTTCTCGAAAAGGGAAAGACGCTCTTTTAAGCGCTTCCAGCGACTCCCAGCGCTGCCGTTACTTTGCGCGGCTAGGCAGCTTCTTCAAAGCCAGCTGCAAGAAACAGCTTGCCTCCGAGGCGCAACTCTCTGCTCCCCAGGGGCCGCTCGAGAGGAAAGCGGGCATTCGCCGCCCGCCCTCGGACAAAGCGCACGGCAAGCCCTCGAGCACAGCACAAGCACCTTCTCTAGGGAAACCCGCTACTACGTCTCCTTCGCCGCAGGTTTTTCTCGGGATCGCGGCCCGTTCGACAAACCAAAGAGGGCGAGAACGTTTTCATCTGCTCTAAGGGCTTCGTAGAAGAGAACGACATCGAAAGGCGTTACTACGGGATTTAGGCTCGCTACGCACGCCACCCCAGCGCCACGGACTCGCTTTCAAGGGTCGGTAACGTGCGCGTTTTTTGCACTCGTATTCACGGAACGAACGGGCGCTTCCCCGAGGAGGATCGTTCGTAAAAAAACTCCGACGACGCGTTGCGAGGCAGCAAACCCGGGCGAGCAGTTCTTTACCGGGATCCCTCGGCTGACGTTTCTTCGGCCGCACGCACGCGGTCAAAGGCGTCTTTTCTCACGTCCGCCGTCAGGGCCTCCCCAGCAATTCCCGCAGCGACTCCCCCCCCGGGACAAACAGCTCGAGGACGCGCACGGTCTCGCTAAAAGAACGGGGGGGGGGGGGGACAAACGCGTGCGCTGCGCGCGGCACTCGCAGACCCCATCTTCAGGTGCAAAAGAAAAACTCTCCAAAGCGGACCAGGCGGGCCAAAGAGGTCCCTTCTTTGCGCCGCGCTTCTTTCCTCGCGCGGACGTCGGCCGCCTCTCCCCGCTCTCACGGGATCCCCTACCGGCAAGGGCACGGCGGAAACGTTTCGGAAACGACGGCGTTTCCCGGAAGGCATTTCCAACGCCTTGGGAAAACGGCCGAAGGAGAGGCTCACGCGGGGCGCGTAACTAGAAAGAACGCTCCGCACAGAGGCCTCAAATGAGCAGCCCGGAGCAGGGATCCCGGGCTCTCCGGGAGCGCAGGCGTTCTCACGTCCTCACTGAATAGAGAGCGCTGCCCGTGAAACACGAGACGCGCAGCGACGCCGATCGTCGGAGGGAAGCCTGCAAGAAGAGCGAAAGAAAAGCAGACGTTGAGGACAAAGACCAAGTCACGAGCCCTCGCAATCCAGACACGCTTCTGGATTTACCGCCTATTTCAAGGCGCGCCTTCGGCAATTCCGTCCAATTTATTTTCCCCGAAGCCCGAGACGAGGACGAAACGCCTCTCAAAGGAAGGTACGGCACAACCGCTCCGGCCTATAAACTACCGGTTGGTTTCGACACGGGAAAAGCACAGGGAAAGCGCTCGCGTTCCCCCCGAGAAACCGCGTCCAAGCGGACCGACGAAGCAGGCCCCAAGTCGAAAGCGGACCTAAAGGAGCCCGTTTGGCGGCCGCGAGCCGGAACACGCCGTTCTCCTCCTCGCTAACAACCTCCCGTAGAGACCGGCAGCTGTACAGCGCCTTCCGCGCTACACGGAGGAGTCGGACCACCGGGCAGATGCCGCGTCCCGAACGCGCAACTAGAGATTCGAACGCACGGACGTAAACAAACGCCCGTGACGTAGCGGAGGTCTGGCGTATTCGCGTTTACCGTGCGTCGGTTCTCCCGCGCGGACGGGCCGTTCCACCTTCTTTGCTCGTTAGCTGACAGACGCCCTAGGAGAAAGCAAAGAAAGGAAGAAATTCAGAACGAAATGAAACAGATCGGAGGCAGCCTCAAAGGCTTCGATCCATCCCCCCAGGCGGCCGAACCCCCTTTGCAAAGGCACATCTCAAAAGACGCGTCCTTCCGCGATCGCTGCCCTCCTGAGAGCCTAATAGCAGATGGCGCTTGTTAAACAGGAACGAGACGGTAAAACAGATGTTTCCCCGTCTCCAAGAGATTTACGGCATCTACATGTTATGATAAACCAAAAAGGAAAAGCAAGATGCATTTTTTTTTGGGGGGGGGTGGGGGGGGAATGGCGGGCGGTGGGGAAACCCGTAAAGCTTTCAACAGCAGCATCTTAATACGGCTCATTTGCACCTCAATTCCGAAAGAGAGCGAGAAGGGGGGAGAGCTGGCCACAAAGGCGGCGAGGGAAAAAGAGGGAGGCAAAGGCGGACAGAGAAAGGGGACAGCGCAGGGCAGAAGAGGGAGAGGGAGGCAAACGGGCGGACGGGGAGCCGAACGGAGGCGCGGAAACGGAACGAGAAGGCCGCCGAGGGGGACGGAGGGCTGCAAAGGAGCCTGCTGTTCAGCGACGGTTATTTTACCGCTCCTCGCGCGTTAGCAGCCCCTTTCAGATGCTTAAGCCCAAATTCTCTCGGCCCTTCGCAGCCTCAGCGCCCGCGGCACCTAGTTTCTCCGCACTCTCCGATCTTCCTCGCTCCTTCCCGTCTCGGGCGAAAACCCCCCAGACCCCGTCTGTACTTACGCGCTTCCTTCAAACAGTATCGCCAAAATCAAGCGAACGGGCTGAGCCGCTCCTCTGCCGCTCGCCGGCCCTCGGAACGTCAGCCTGCAAACGAATCGGACCGCCGAGGTCCACCGGCAGAGTCTCCTTTCGGAGCTTCGTGTCCCCCGCCCCCCCCCCCCCCCCAAGCTTTAACGACGGTCTCCCAACCAAGCGGGGCAAACGCGGGGCCTCCCCTCAGCCCCGGAACGGTTTTTATCGCGGGCGCCCGAGTCGCCGTGACGACGCTAAGCGGCAAAGCGAGGCCAAGGCAGCTGGCTGGGGGCACAGCTCAGCCGCCTAGGCGCGAAAATTCCTACTTGAGGCCTCCCTCGCCGCTTTTGCAGGCAAACGCACCAAAAGAAAGCTCCCGACAGGCAGCCGAGGCCGCACACGGGCCTCGGGGCCCCGCTAGCAACAGCGACGCCGGAGCCGCCGGGCTGCCAGGCGCTATTCCCCCCCCCACACACACACACACCCTGCCCTGCTGGCGCGCGAACCGCGGCCTACGACTCACGAGCGCGGGAAGGACGCCGCCGAGCGTCCCGCGGCCGAAGGCTCCCCGTCAGGAGCGGGCAGAGAAGCTTTCCGCGGCACGCGGAGTCCCCCGGCCGCTCTCGACACCCGAGAACTTGCCGACAAAGGGCTGAGGGCGGGAGCCCGCAGTCGTTCCCCGACGTGCCCAACGCCTAGGAGTAACACAATTTATAAAAAAGAAAAAAACAGCAGTGCCAGAGAGCGTAAAGCTAAGCTGAATTGTGGCAGCCAAAGCTAAGCTGCTCGTGGCTGGCAGAACGTGTCTTGCCTAAAGCCTGTGCTGGGAGGTGACAGCTCTGGTCTGATGGAGGCCCAGGAAAAGCAATACGGAAGGAGGGAAGGAGGGAAGGAGGGAAGGAAGGGCAAAAAAAGAAAAATTCACACAAGCACATCTCACACACACGCACGCGCACACACACGCACAAGATGAACGAGAACAGGCGAGCACAAACACCGCCTCCCCCAAGCCCTCTTTTGGGAGCCGCGACGACAGTCGGGCTGGCTGCGAAGGGAAAGTTCGACTAAGCAGCCGCTGGAGATCAATCTTGCAGAAACCTCCCGCGTCCCGTTTTCGGCACGACCGAGCAGGGCTGCATCGCCTCTGCGCTCTCAAAGGCAAAAGCCTCGCAGGCGGTTACAGCCCAGGCGGCTGCTGAACAGCCCTTCCCGCAGCCGGAGAGTTTTTGCTGCGGCCCCAAAGGGCATGGAAGGACGATGCTACCGGCACCGCTTTCCCTGCCGCTCTTTTCTAACGGCGCTGCTCCCACGGAGTCAGCAGATGCGGAAAGCTTTACTGAAAAAGCCTTGCCTCGTCCCGGGAATTGAGGGCAGCAGATTTTACGGCCGCTCCTTCCGGTTTAGCGAAAGCAGCGTCACCTTCCTCGTTCCGGTTCCGTTCCTGACTCCTTTCCGTCATTTCCATCACGGTGCGCCGATACCGGCAAAGCCAGCTTAACGCTGCTGGAGGAAATTAAATCCTCCTAAGATTGCTTGGAGCTGGAACTGACGAGAAGGAGTCTTAACTCCGCGAGGCTTTCACTTTCCTTCTAGCTGCCGCCTTCCTGCTGCCCCAAACGCCATTGCCAGGCAATTCACCCGGGGTCGCGCTAACTGAGCCTTCCTGAAAGCCACCTCTCCGTTTTACAATTCGCACGCTTCCCTCTCCCTCTCTCTCTGGCCGCCTGACCGCCGTTCCCCTAAGACAGGAATTTGCTGCCTTGGGGCTCTTAAAGCACCAAGACGCTTCGCAGACGCAGAAAGTCACGCGCGCAGAGACGATGGACGCGGCGTCCTTTCCGTAACGCGTACGCACCTGCCGTTAGATGTCGGTCGTCCGTTATTCCGATCGCTATCAACGGCGAACCTTCCTCGCCGGGAGAAGAGGGCTTTCCCTTTTGGGGCGACGGAGACGGCTCTCGCTCGGTTCCTTTTCATTTGATTACTTCGGCTCGCTTACGTTTTTCTGGCCTCCTCAGCTTCAGCCGGGGGCAACGAATCTAGAAATTAAATATCCATCTTTCCTTTTCTACGTACGCGTGTACGATAACAAAACAAAATACAAACGACCGAAGCAAAACTAAGGCAGCTACGGTTAACGATAGCCGCAGGGCAGCAACGGGTCGCTTAGTCCCCAGCGCCGCCTCCGGAAGGCCAAAACAACAAACGTTCTGCATCGAGAGTTACCTTAGTTACCCGGGCCGGAACGCCTCCTGCTGCCGCGGCTTCCGGGGAGATCGAGGCTCTGCTGCTGCGTTCTTGCTTCCTCGTTTCAGCCCGCCCCTCCCTTAGGGACTAAGCGCAAAAAAACCGCTCGCTCGCTCGTCCGCCTTGGCTCTTGGTCAGCACTCGCTATCGTCGCTTCCGCCGCCTCTGTAACGAAGGGAGAAAATTGCGTTTCGCTTCAACAAAACACTTCGACTGACGCACGCTCTTTTTCTCTTTCCCGTGTTTTTTTCCCCCGTCCCCCCTTTCTTTTTCCTTCTTTCCCCCAAAGGAAAGCTCTTAACACACCGCTTTGCATCACACGCTACAGAGTAAACCCTTTGGAAACGCTACAGGGCCGACGCCGCGCCGCAGCCCTGCTCCGGGGCCCGCCTGCCCCCCCGCTCCTGCCCGGCCGCGCCGCCAACGAACCGGCGCCCTAAACGCCGCACACGCGACACGCAACGTCGCACCCGCGCTCCAGCCCGCCCTGCCCCGCGCTCCCGCCGCTCCCGGCGCCCGGCCCCAGCCCCAGCCCGCCCCCCCCCATACACACTCGCCCCGCACCGCCGCCTCCGCGCAGCGACGGCCGCAGCCGGGCAGGACGCAGCCCCACGCCCGGCGCCCCCCGAACCTGCGCGCTCGCCTCACCGGGGGCCCACGTCCTTCCCTCCACGCCGCCTCCGTCCTCACCCGCCGCCGCCGCCCGGCCAAAACGCCCTCCCTGCTCGCCGCCATCTTGCTTCCCGCCGCCGGGGCAGCCCGAGGGGAGGGGGGAGCGAGGGGTAGCCCAAGGGGAGGGGGGAGCGAGGGGTAGCCCAAGGGGCGGGGGGAGCGAGGGGGAGCCAAGGGCGGGGGGAGCGAGGGGAGCCCGAGGGGCGGGGGGAGCGAGGGGAGCCCGAGGGGAGGGGGGAGCGAGGGGAGCCCGAGGGGAGGGGGGGAGCGAGGGGAGCCCGAGGGGAGGGGGGGGGGGGGGGAGCGAGGGGGAGCCGAGGGTGAGGGGAGGGGAGCGAGGGGAGCCCGAGGGGCGGGGGGAGCGGGGGGGAGCCCGAGGGGAGGGGGGAGCGGGGGGAGCCCCAGGGGCGGGGGGGGGAGCCGGGGGGGGAGGCGAGACCCGCAATGGCGCACTCGCGTGCTCGCGGCGCGGCGCTGCAGCCGGGCGGCTCACGCGTGCGAACCGCAGCCCGCCGCGGCAGCCCGGGGCTCCCAGCGAGCGCCCCGAGGCTGCCCGCGCCCGTGGCCGCTCCGTGAGCACCGGGAAGGGGCGACGAGCACGCGCCATTCGCTTACCCGTTACCGAAACGGCGGAGAGTAGCGGCAAACATGGCGCCCGGCACTGAGCATGTGCTCGCCGCCTGTGTGCGCACGCGCGCCCCCCCCACCGGGTGCAGTACCGCTTTTCGGACACCGGAGGGCAGCAGGGAGCGCGGCAGAACGCGGTGCGCACGTGCGCCCCCCCCCACCGGGTGCAGTACCGCTTTTCGGACACCGGGTGGCAGCAGGGAGCGCGGCGGAGCGCGGTGCACACGCGCGCCCCCCCCTTTTCGTGCAATACCGCTTTTTGGACACCCCGAGGGCAGCAGGGAGCACGGCCGGCCGCCGTGTGCATGCGCCACGGTGCAGTCCTGCTTTTTCGACACCCGAGCGACACGTGTCCGGTAAGGACCACACAAAAACACACACACACACACACACACCCCCAGCGGGCCACTGCTGCAGGGCGGAGAAGGCACAGGCACCTGGAAGTACAGCTGCTGGCCTGCCCCAGAGCACAACGCGAACAGCTGCCGGGAAGCCCGCCGACAGAGAACCGCACCTCCCGCCACCTCGGGAGGCGCAACACGGTCTCCCAGAAGGCCGGTACGGGAAGACTGCACCTCCCGGCACGCCCTGCAGACTAAAACGGCTGCCGGGAAAACCCCTGCCAGAAAACTATAGCTCCCGGCATGCCGTGCAGACTAAAAGGGCCGCCCGGCAGCCCGGTGCCGGAAGACTACCGCTCCCAGCATGCCCGGCGCAAAAGCAACATGGCCGCCCGGCAGCCCGGTGCCGGAAGACTACCGCTCCCAGCATGCCCGGCGCCGGGGGTGGTGCAGCGCTCCCCCACCCTCCCGCCCTTCGCTCCGCAGCCGTCGCCTTCCGGCCCCGCCCCTCTGCCCGCCCCTCTGCCCGCGGCACCCGCACCCCGCCGCCGCCGCCGCCGCGCCCCGCAGCGCCCTCGCCTCAGCTCACCCGCCCTTATTTACAGCGCCCGCTGCGAGGCGCAGAGTCGCCGCGTGTCGTGCTCGAGCCGCTTCTCCCGGAGGCTTCAGGAACAGCGCTTTCCTTTGCACGTCGTTGCAAAATACTCCACAGACAAAAAAGAGGCAGAGGCTGCACTTAAAAAAAAAGAAACAAACAAGCAAACAACCCCCCCCCACCACCACCACCACCTCCTTCACGGGACAATTTGCAAGCGGTCCAAGAAGCGGCCGTTCTTCTTTAGGACTTCCCACCTCCTGCCTTTACCGATTGTTAAACGAAATAAACAGGCCAAGCAAGCCGCGCTAGTTGCTCGACAGACTGCTCAGTTTTTATTATTCAACAGCACGAGATGCTGGCACACAGTACGTCTGGCACGTTAAAGCATGAAAACGTTACTATTCCCATCACCTTTTTAGCTCGTGTCCCGTAGCGCCGCCAAAGGCTCGTTCCGTTTCGAAAGAGCCGGCCCTTTCTAGCAGCGATCGCAGCCTAAAGGCTATTCCTAGGGAGAAAGGCTAACGGCTCGCTCACCTAGCTACCACTTACCTGGCTCCGTTAGTTACTACGGGGAATTAGCGAGGAAAGCGCATCGCCTTCTCGAAAAGGGAAAGACGCTCTTTTAAGCGCTTCCAGCGACTCCCCAGCGCTGCCGTTTACTTTGCGCGGCTAGGCAGCTTCTTCAAAGCCAGCTGCAAGAAACAGCTTGCCTCCGAGGCGCAACTCTCTGCTCCCCAGGGGCCCGCTCGAGAGAAAGCGGGCATTCGCCGCCCGCCCTCGGACAAGCGCACGGCAAGCCCTCGAGCACAGCACAAGACACCTTCTCTAGGGAAACCCGCTACTACGTCTCCTTCGCCGCAGGTTTTTCTCGGGATCGCGGCCCGTTCGACAAACCAAAGAGGGCGAGAAACGTTTTCATCTGCTCTAAGGGCTTTCGTAGAAGAGAACGACATCGAAAGGCGTTACTACGGGATTTAGGCTCGGCTACGCACGCCACCCAGCGCCACGGACTCA
>NW_027118667.1:0-52408 GCF_036417845.1 Apteryx mantelli | reverse complement strand
ATCCCCACCAGGCAACCCCCGCCCCCACCTCAACAGCACAGACAAAAGCCCTCCCCATCTGCCCTGGCAAAAGGAGAGCGGCCCAACTTCTTAACATCATGCCACCCCCTTTCACTTCCAAAGGCTTTCCTCAGCTCCCAAGAAGCAGCAGCCCTCCACTCCACTCCTGCCATCACTGATCCCCTGACCAGCAGCAAGGCTTGCTTGGGCACACACAAGCCACACCTCTGCTCACTCTAACCCCCAGCCTTCTCCCTGCTTTCATACAGCATCAGCTCTGTTCATCCCGCCACCACCATAAACATAACCTGCCCTCCCAGAACTCGTCCCTTCTGGCCAGCTGTCCCTGCAGAGCAGCCAGCAGCTCACTCTCAGCTGAGTTCACCTCCTATTTCCAGGCATCTTAAGAGCAGCTTTTAAGCTCTATCTACTTTGTCAGTCTGGGCAGCAAGGCTGAGCTTCAAAAAAGTTACCCAGACAGAAGCAGAATTACCCTGGCACACCTGCAGTCCTGCTCCAGCCTCAGGTGGGCACCAACTCCTTGTCAGTGCAGCCATACTCCGGCCAGCAAGAGCAGCTCATCCCTGCAGATCACCACCACAAACACCACAATGCTGAAAGACAGATTATCAGACATGTACAGCAGTCCCAAGCCCCTGGCAGAACTCGCTGAGGAGCACAGGCACATCCTCTTCAAGAGGAGGCAAGTGCACAGCAGACCACAAAAGGAAAGAGAAGCTGCTGCAGACAAGGCAGCAGTTTCTTGGCTTCGGCCAAGAAACCACCATTGGGAAAAGGGAACCCTCTGCCTGCCAGCTGCTTCCACCTCCAACACAGACCTGACCAAGTCAACTGCTCCCTACCCACAGGGGGCAATGTGGCCCCAGAGGCATTCTTCTCCCAGCAACACATTAGAGTCCTAGTCCCAAACCAGAACTAAAACCATTGCCAGTGGGGGTACTTCTGGCCTGGCATCCAGCTCCTTCCACTCACTGCACCAGGCCCAGGCATGCTCTGTCCCTTACCAAACCACCTAGCACCTCTTCCTTTTGTAACCTAAAAAGAAGAAGAAAGAAAAAAAAAACGGTTAGGCGCTTTAACGGTTAGGCGCTTTAACGGTTAGGCGCTTTAACGGTTAGGCGCTTTAACGGTTAGGCGCTTTAACGGTTAGGCGCTTTAACGGTTAGGCGCTTTAACGGTTAGGCGCTTTAACGGTTAGGCGCTTTAACGGTTAGGCGCTTTAACGGTTAGGCGCTTTAACGGTTAGGCGCTTTAACGGTTAGGCGCTTTAACGGTTAGGCGCTTTAACGGTTAGGCGCTTTAACGGTTAGACGCTTTAACAATTAGACGCTTTAACAATTAGACGCTTTAACAATTAGACGCTTTAACAATTAGACGCTTTAACAATTAGACGCTTTAACAATTAGACGCTTTAACAATTAGACGCTTTAACAATTAGACGCTTTAACAATTAGACGCTTTAACAATTAGACGCTTTAACAATTAGACGCTTTAACAATTAGACGCTTTAACAATTAGACGCTTTAACAATTAGACGCTTTAACAATTAGACGCTTTAACAATTAGACGCTTTAACAATTAGACGCTTTAACAATTAGACGCTTTAACAATTAGACGCTTTAACAATTAGACGCTTTAACAATTAGACGCTTTAACAATTAGACGCTTTAACAATTAGACGCTTTAACAATTAGACGCTTTAACAATTAGACGCTTTAACAATTAGACGCTTTAACAATTAGACGCTTTAACAATTAGACGCTTTAACAATTAGACGCTTTAACAATTAGACGCTTTAACAATTAGACGCTTTAACAATTAGACGCTTTAACAATTAGACGCTTTAACAATTAGACGCTTTAACAATTAGACGCTTTAACAATTAGACGCTTTAACAATTAGACGCTTTAACAATTAGACGCTTTAACAATTAGACGCTTTAACAATTAGACGCTTTAACAATTAGACGCTTTAACAATTAGACGCTTTAACAATTAGACGCTTTAACAATTAGACGCTTTAACAATTAGACGCTTTAACAATTAGACGCTTTAACAATTAGACGCTTTAACAATTAGACGCTTTAACAATTAGACGCTTTAACAATTAGACGCTTTAACAATTAGACGCTTTAACAATTAGACGCTTTAACAATTAGACGCTTTAACAATTAGACGCTTTAACAATTAGACGCTTTAACAATTAGACGCTTTAACAATTAGACGCTTTAACAATTAGACGCTTTAACAATTAGACGCTTTAACAATTAGACGCTTTAACAATTAGACGCTTTAACAATTAGACGCTTTAACAATTAGACGCTTTAACAATTAGACGCTTTAACAATTAGACGCTTTAACAATTAGACGCTTTAACAATTAGACGCTTTAACAATTAGACGCTTTAACAATTAGACGCTTTAACAATTAGACGCTTTAACAATTAGACGCTTTAACAATTAGACGCTTTAACAATTAGACGCTTTAACAATTAGACGCTTTAACAATTAGACGCTTTAACAATTAGACGCTTTAACAATTAGACGCTTTAACAATTAGACGCTTTAACAATTAGACGCTTTAACAATTAGACGCTTTAACAATTAGACGCTTTAACAATTAGACGCTTTAACAATTAGACGCTTTAACAATTAGACGCTTTAACAATTAGACGCTTTAACAATTAGACGCTTTAACAATTAGACGCTTTAACAATTAGACGCTTTAACAATTAGACGCTTTAACAATTAGACGCTTTAACAATTAGACGCTTTAACAATTAGACGCTTTAACAATTAGACGCTTTAACAATTAGACGCTTTAACAATTAGACGCTTTAACAATTAGACGCTTTAACAATTAGACGCTTTAACAATTAGACGCTTTAACAATTAGACGCTTTAACAATTAGACGCTTTAACAATTAGACGCTTTAACAATTAGACGCTTTAACAATTAGACGCTTTAACAATTAGACGCTTTAACAATTAGACGCTTTAACAATTAGACGCTTTAACAATTAGACGCTTTAACAATTAGACGCTTTAACAATTAGACGCTTTAACAATTAGACGCTTTAACAATTAGACGCTTTAACAATTAGACGCTTTAACAATTAGACGCTTTAACAATTAGACGCTTTAACAATTAGACGCTTTAACAATTAGACGCTTTAACAATTAGACGCTTTAACAATTAGACGCTTTAACAATTAGACGCTTTAACAATTAGACGCTTTAACAATTAGACGCTTTAACAATTAGACGCTTTAACAATTAGACGCTTTAACAATTAGACGCTTTAACAATTAGACGCTTTAACAATTAGACGCTTTAACAATTAGACGCTTTAACAATTAGACGCTTTAACAATTAGACGCTTTAACAATTAGACGCTTTAACAATTAGACGCTTTAACAATTAGACGCTTTAACAATTAGACGCTTTAACAATTAGACGCTTTAACAATTAGACGCTTTAACAATTAGACGCTTTAACAATTAGACGCTTTAACAATTAGACGCTTTAACAATTAGACGCTTTAACAATTAGACGCTTTAACAATTAGACGCTTTAACAATTAGACGCTTTAACAATTAGACGCTTTAACAATTAGACGCTTTAACAATTAGACGCTTTAACAATTAGACGCTTTAACAATTAGACGCTTTAACAATTAGACGCTTTAACAATTAGACGCTTTAACAATTAGACGCTTTAACAATTAGACGCTTTAACAATTAGACGCTTTAACAATTAGACGCTTTAACAATTAGACGCTTTAACAATTAGACGCTTTAACAATTAGACGCTTTAACAATTAGACGCTTTAACAATTAGACGCTTTAACAATTAGACGCTTTAACAATTAGACGCTTTAACAATTAGACGCTTTAACAATTAGACGCTTTAACAATTAGACGCTTTAACAATTAGACGCTTTAACAATTAGACGCTTTAACAATTAGACGCTTTAACAATTAGACGCTTTAACAATTAGACGCTTTAACAATTAGACGCTTTAACAATTAGACGCTTTAACAATTAGACGCTTTAACAATTAGACGCTTTAACAATTAGACGCTTTAACAATTAGACGCTTTAACAATTAGACGCTTTAACAATTAGACGCTTTAACAATTAGACGCTTTAACAATTAGACGCTTTAACAATTAGACGCTTTAACAATTAGACGCTTTAACAATTAGACGCTTTAACAATTAGACGCTTTAACAATTAGACGCTTTAACAATTAGACGCTTTAACAATTAGACGCTTTAACAATTAGACGCTTTAACAATTAGACGCTTTAACAATTAGACGCTTTAACAATTAGACGCTTTAACAATTAGACGCTTTAACAATTAGACGCTTTAACAATTAGACGCTTTAACAATTAGACGCTTTAACAATTAGACGCTTTAACAATTAGACGCTTTAACAATTAGACGCTTTAACAATTAGACGCTTTAACAATTAGACGCTTTAACAATTAGACGCTTTAACAATTAGACGCTTTAACAATTAGACGCTTTAACAATTAGACGCTTTAACAATTAGACGCTTTAACAATTAGACGCTTTAACAATTAGACGCTTTAACAATTAGACGCTTTAACAATTAGACGCTTTAACAATTAGACGCTTTAACAATTAGACGCTTTAACAATTAGACGCTTTAACAATTAGACGCTTTAACAATTAGACGCTTTAACAATTAGACGCTTTAACAATTAGACGCTTTAACAATTAGACGCTTTAACAATTAGACGCTTTAACAATTAGACGCTTTAACAATTAGACGCTTTAACAATTAGACGCTTTAACAATTAGACGCTTTAACAATTAGACGCTTTAACAATTAGACGCTTTAACAATTAGACGCTTTAACAATTAGACGCTTTAACAATTAGACGCTTTAACAATTAGACGCTTTAACAATTAGACGCTTTAACAATTAGACGCTTTAACAATTAGACGCTTTAACAATTAGACGCTTTAACAATTAGACGCTTTAACAATTAGACGCTTTAACAATTAGACGCTTTAACAATTAGACGCTTTAACAATTAGACGCTTTAACAATTAGACGCTTTAACAATTAGACGCTTTAACAATTAGACGCTTTAACAATTAGACGCTTTAACAATTAGACGCTTTAACAATTAGACGCTTTAACAATTAGACGCTTTAACAATTAGACGCTTTAACAATTAGACGCTTTAACAATTAGACGCTTTAACAATTAGACGCTTTAACAATTAGACGCTTTAACAATTAGACGCTTTAACAATTAGACGCTTTAACAATTAGACGCTTTAACAATTAGACGCTTTAACAATTAGACGCTTTAACAATTAGACGCTTTAACAATTAGACGCTTTAACAATTAGACGCTTTAACAATTAGACGCTTTAACAATTAGACGCTTTAACAATTAGACGCTTTAACAATTAGACGCTTTAACAATTAGACGCTTTAACAATTAGACGCTTTAACAATTAGACGCTTTAACAATTAGACGCTTTAACAATTAGACGCTTTAACAATTAGACGCTTTAACAATTAGACGCTTTAACAATTAGACGCTTTAACAATTAGACGCTTTAACAATTAGACGCTTTAACAATTAGACGCTTTAACAATTAGACGCTTTAACAATTAGACGCTTTAACAATTAGACGCTTTAACAATTAGACGCTTTAACAATTAGACGCTTTAACAATTAGACGCTTTAACAATTAGACGCTTTAACAATTAGACGCTTTAACAATTAGACGCTTTAACAATTAGACGCTTTAACAATTAGACGCTTTAACAATTAGACGCTTTAACAATTAGACGCTTTAACAATTAGACGCTTTAACAATTAGACGCTTTAACAATTAGACGCTTTAACAATTAGACGCTTTAACAATTAGACGCTTTAACAATTAGACGCTTTAACAATTAGACGCTTTAACAATTAGACGCTTTAACAATTAGACGCTTTAACAATTAGACGCTTTAACAATTAGACGCTTTAACAATTAGACGCTTTAACAATTAGACGCTTTAACAATTAGACGCTTTAACAATTAGACGCTTTAACAATTAGACGCTTTAACAATTAGACGCTTTAACAATTAGACGCTTTAACAATTAGACGCTTTAACAATTAGACGCTTTAACAATTAGACGCTTTAACAATTAGACGCTTTAACAATTAGACGCTTTAACAATTAGACGCTTTAACAATTAGACGCTTTAACAATTAGACGCTTTAACAATTAGACGCTTTAACAATTAGACGCTTTAACAATTAGACGCTTTAACAATTAGACGCTTTAACAATTAGACGCTTTAACAATTAGACGCTTTAACAATTAGACGCTTTAACAATTAGACGCTTTAACAATTAGACGCTTTAACAATTAGACGCTTTAACAATTAGACGCTTTAACAATTAGACGCTTTAACAATTAGACGCTTTAACAATTAGACGCTTTAACAATTAGACGCTTTAACAATTAGACGCTTTAACAATTAGACGCTTTAACAATTAGACGCTTTAACAATTAGACGCTTTAACAATTAGACGCTTTAACAATTAGACGCTTTAACAATTAGACGCTTTAACAATTAGACGCTTTAACAATTAGACGCTTTAACAATTAGACGCTTTAACAATTAGACGCTTTAACAATTAGACGCTTTAACAATTAGACGCTTTAACAATTAGACGCTTTAACAATTAGACGCTTTAACAATTAGACGCTTTAACAATTAGACGCTTTAACAATTAGACGCTTTAACAATTAGACGCTTTAACAATTAGACGCTTTAACAATTAGACGCTTTAACAATTAGACGCTTTAACAATTAGACGCTTTAACAATTAGACGCTTTAACAATTAGACGCTTTAACAATTAGACGCTTTAACAATTAGACGCTTTAACAATTAGACGCTTTAACAATTAGACGCTTTAACAATTAGACGCTTTAACAATTAGACGCTTTAACAATTAGACGCTTTAACAATTAGACGCTTTAACAATTAGACGCTTTAACAATTAGACGCTTTAACAATTAGACGCTTTAACAATTAGACGCTTTAACAATTAGACGCTTTAACAATTAGACGCTTTAACAATTAGACGCTTTAACAATTAGACGCTTTAACAATTAGACGCTTTAACAATTAGACGCTTTAACAATTAGACGCTTTAACAATTAGACGCTTTAACAATTAGACGCTTTAACAATTAGACGCTTTAACAATTAGACGCTTTAACAATTAGACGCTTTAACAATTAGACGCTTTAACAATTAGACGCTTTAACAATTAGACGCTTTAACAATTAGACGCTTTAACAATTAGACGCTTTAACAATTAGACGCTTTAACAATTAGACGCTTTAACAATTAGACGCTTTAACAATTAGACGCTTTAACAATTAGACGCTTTAACAATTAGACGCTTTAACAATTAGACGCTTTAACAATTAGACGCTTTAACAATTAGACGCTTTAACAATTAGACGCTTTAACAATTAGACGCTTTAACAATTAGACGCTTTAACAATTAGACGCTTTAACAATTAGACGCTTTAACAATTAGACGCTTTAACAATTAGACGCTTTAACAATTAGACGCTTTAACAATTAGACGCTTTAACAATTAGACGCTTTAACAATTAGACGCTTTAACAATTAGACGCTTTAACAATTAGACGCTTTAACAATTAGACGCTTTAACAATTAGACGCTTTAACAATTAGACGCTTTAACAATTAGACGCTTTAACAATTAGACGCTTTAACAATTAGACGCTTTAACAATTAGACGCTTTAACAATTAGACGCTTTAACAATTAGACGCTTTAACAATTAGACGCTTTAACAATTAGACGCTTTAACAATTAGACGCTTTAACAATTAGACGCTTTAACAATTAGACGCTTTAACAATTAGACGCTTTAACAATTAGACGCTTTAACAATTAGACGCTTTAACAATTAGACGCTTTAACAATTAGACGCTTTAACAATTAGACGCTTTAACAATTAGACGCTTTAACAATTAGACGCTTTAACAATTAGACGCTTTAACAATTAGACGCTTTAACAATTAGACGCTTTAACAATTAGACGCTTTAACAATTAGACGCTTTAACAATTAGACGCTTTAACAATTAGACGCTTTAACAATTAGACGCTTTAACAATTAGACGCTTTAACAATTAGACGCTTTAACAATTAGACGCTTTAACAATTAGACGCTTTAACAATTAGACGCTTTAACAATTAGACGCTTTAACAATTAGACGCTTTAACAATTAGACGCTTTAACAATTAGACGCTTTAACAATTAGACGCTTTAACAATTAGACGCTTTAACAATTAGACGCTTTAACAATTAGACGCTTTAACAATTAGACGCTTTAACAATTAGACGCTTTAACAATTAGACGCTTTAACAATTAGACGCTTTAACAATTAGACGCTTTAACAATTAGACGCTTTAACAATTAGACGCTTTAACAATTAGACGCTTTAACAATTAGACGCTTTAACAATTAGACGCTTTAACAATTAGACGCTTTAACAATTAGACGCTTTAACAATTAGACGCTTTAACAATTAGACGCTTTAACAATTAGACGCTTTAACAATTAGACGCTTTAACAATTAGACGCTTTAACAATTAGACGCTTTAACAATTAGACGCTTTAACAATTAGACGCTTTAACAATTAGACGCTTTAACAATTAGACGCTTTAACAATTAGACGCTTTAACAATTAGACGCTTTAACAATTAGACGCTTTAACAATTAGACGCTTTAACAATTAGACGCTTTAACAATTAGACGCTTTAACAATTAGACGCTTTAACAATTAGACGCTTTAACAATTAGACGCTTTAACAATTAGACGCTTTAACAATTAGACGCTTTAACAATTAGACGCTTTAACAATTAGACGCTTTAACAATTAGACGCTTTAACAATTAGACGCTTTAACAATTAGACGCTTTAACAATTAGACGCTTTAACAATTAGACGCTTTAACAATTAGACGCTTTAACAATTAGACGCTTTAACAATTAGACGCTTTAACAATTAGACGCTTTAACAATTAGACGCTTTAACAATTAGACGCTTTAACAATTAGACGCTTTAACAATTAGACGCTTTAACAATTAGACGCTTTAACAATTAGACGCTTTAACAATTAGACGCTTTAACAATTAGACGCTTTAACAATTAGACGCTTTAACAATTAGACGCTTTAACAATTAGACGCTTTAACAATTAGACGCTTTAACAATTAGACGCTTTAACAATTAGACGCTTTAACAATTAGACGCTTTAACAATTAGACGCTTTAACAATTAGACGCTTTAACAATTAGACGCTTTAACAATTAGACGCTTTAACAATTAGACGCTTTAACAATTAGACGCTTTAACAATTAGACGCTTTAACAATTAGACGCTTTAACAATTAGACGCTTTAACAATTAGACGCTTTAACAATTAGACGCTTTAACAATTAGACGCTTTAACAATTAGACGCTTTAACAATTAGACGCTTTAACAATTAGACGCTTTAACAATTAGACGCTTTAACAATTAGACGCTTTAACAATTAGACGCTTTAACAATTAGACGCTTTAACAATTAGACGCTTTAACAATTAGACGCTTTAACAATTAGACGCTTTAACAATTAGACGCTTTAACAATTAGACGCTTTAACAATTAGACGCTTTAACAATTAGACGCTTTAACAATTAGACGCTTTAACAATTAGACGCTTTAACAATTAGACGCTTTAACAATTAGACGCTTTAACAATTAGACGCTTTAACAATTAGACGCTTTAACAATTAGACGCTTTAACAATTAGACGCTTTAACAATTAGACGCTTTAACAATTAGACGCTTTAACAATTAGACGCTTTAACAATTAGACGCTTTAACAATTAGACGCTTTAACAATTAGACGCTTTAACAATTAGACGCTTTAACAATTAGACGCTTTAACAATTAGACGCTTTAACAATTAGACGCTTTAACAATTAGACGCTTTAACAATTAGACGCTTTAACAATTAGACGCTTTAACAATTAGACGCTTTAACAATTAGACGCTTTAACAATTAGACGCTTTAACAATTAGACGCTTTAACAATTAGACGCTTTAACAATTAGACGCTTTAACAATTAGACGCTTTAACAATTAGACGCTTTAACAATTAGACGCTTTAACAATTAGACGCTTTAACAATTAGACGCTTTAACAATTAGACGCTTTAACAATTAGACGCTTTAACAATTAGACGCTTTAACAATTAGACGCTTTAACAATTAGACGCTTTAACAATTAGACGCTTTAACAATTAGACGCTTTAACAATTAGACGCTTTAACAATTAGACGCTTTAACAATTAGACGCTTTAACAATTAGACGCTTTAACAATTAGACGCTTTAACAATTAGACGCTTTAACAATTAGACGCTTTAACAATTAGACGCTTTAACAATTAGACGCTTTAACAATTAGACGCTTTAACAATTAGACGCTTTAACAATTAGACGCTTTAACAATTAGACGCTTTAACAATTAGACGCTTTAACAATTAGACGCTTTAACAATTAGACGCTTTAACAATTAGACGCTTTAACAATTAGACGCTTTAACAATTAGACGCTTTAACAATTAGACGCTTTAACAATTAGACGCTTTAACAATTAGACGCTTTAACAATTAGACGCTTTAACAATTAGACGCTTTAACAATTAGACGCTTTAACAATTAGACGCTTTAACAATTAGACGCTTTAACAATTAGACGCTTTAACAATTAGACGCTTTAACAATTAGACGCTTTAACAATTAGACGCTTTAACAATTAGACGCTTTAACAATTAGACGCTTTAACAATTAGACGCTTTAACAATTAGACGCTTTAACAATTAGACGCTTTAACAATTAGACGCTTTAACAATTAGACGCTTTAACAATTAGACGCTTTAACAATTAGACGCTTTAACAATTAGACGCTTTAACAATTAGACGCTTTAACAATTAGACGCTTTAACAATTAGACGCTTTAACAATTAGACGCTTTAACAATTAGACGCTTTAACAATTAGACGCTTTAACAATTAGACGCTTTAACAATTAGACGCTTTAACAATTAGACGCTTTAACAATTAGACGCTTTAACAATTAGACGCTTTAACAATTAGACGCTTTAACAATTAGACGCTTTAACAATTAGACGCTTTAACAATTAGACGCTTTAACAATTAGACGCTTTAACAATTAGACGCTTTAACAATTAGACGCTTTAACAATTAGACGCTTTAACAATTAGACGCTTTAACAATTAGACGCTTTAACAATTAGACGCTTTAACAATTAGACGCTTTAACAATTAGACGCTTTAACAATTAGACGCTTTAACAATTAGACGCTTTAACAATTAGACGCTTTAACAATTAGACGCTTTAACAATTAGACGCTTTAACAATTAGACGCTTTAACAATTAGACGCTTTAACAATTAGACGCTTTAACAATTAGACGCTTTAACAATTAGACGCTTTAACAATTAGACGCTTTAACAATTAGACGCTTTAACAATTAGACGCTTTAACAATTAGACGCTTTAACAATTAGACGCTTTAACAATTAGACGCTTTAACAATTAGACGCTTTAACAATTAGACGCTTTAACAATTAGACGCTTTAACAATTAGACGCTTTAACAATTAGACGCTTTAACAATTAGACGCTTTAACAATTAGACGCTTTAACAATTAGACGCTTTAACAATTAGACGCTTTAACAATTAGACGCTTTAACAATTAGACGCTTTAACAATTAGACGCTTTAACAATTAGACGCTTTAACAATTAGACGCTTTAACAATTAGACGCTTTAACAATTAGACGCTTTAACAATTAGACGCTTTAACAATTAGACGCTTTAACAATTAGACGCTTTAACAATTAGACGCTTTAACAATTAGACGCTTTAACAATTAGACGCTTTAACAATTAGACGCTTTAACAATTAGACGCTTTAACAATTAGACGCTTTAACAATTAGACGCTTTAACAATTAGACGCTTTAACAATTAGACGCTTTAACAATTAGACGCTTTAACAATTAGACGCTTTAACAATTAGACGCTTTAACAATTAGACGCTTTAACAATTAGACGCTTTAACAATTAGACGCTTTAACAATTAGACGCTTTAACAATTAGACGCTTTAACAATTAGACGCTTTAACAATTAGACGCTTTAACAATTAGACGCTTTAACAATTAGACGCTTTAACAATTAGACGCTTTAACAATTAGACGCTTTAACAATTAGACGCTTTAACAATTAGACGCTTTAACAATTAGACGCTTTAACAATTAGACGCTTTAACAATTAGACGCTTTAACAATTAGACGCTTTAACAATTAGACGCTTTAACAATTAGACGCTTTAACAATTAGACGCTTTAACAATTAGACGCTTTAACAATTAGACGCTTTAACAATTAGACGCTTTAACAATTAGACGCTTTAACAATTAGACGCTTTAACAATTAGACGCTTTAACAATTAGACGCTTTAACAATTAGACGCTTTAACAATTAGACGCTTTAACAATTAGACGCTTTAACAATTAGACGCTTTAACAATTAGACGCTTTAACAATTAGACGCTTTAACAATTAGACGCTTTAACAATTAGACGCTTTAACAATTAGACGCTTTAACAATTAGACGCTTTAACAATTAGACGCTTTAACAATTAGACGCTTTAACAATTAGACGCTTTAACAATTAGACGCTTTAACAATTAGACGCTTTAACAATTAGACGCTTTAACAATTAGACGCTTTAACAATTAGACGCTTTAACAATTAGACGCTTTAACAATTAGACGCTTTAACAATTAGACGCTTTAACAATTAGACGCTTTAACAATTAGACGCTTTAACAATTAGACGCTTTAACAATTAGACGCTTTAACAATTAGACGCTTTAACAATTAGACGCTTTAACAATTAGACGCTTTAACAATTAGACGCTTTAACAATTAGACGCTTTAACAATTAGACGCTTTAACAATTAGACGCTTTAACAATTAGACGCTTTAACAATTAGACGCTTTAACAATTAGACGCTTTAACAATTAGACGCTTTAACAATTAGACGCTTTAACAATTAGACGCTTTAACAATTAGACGCTTTAACAATTAGACGCTTTAACAATTAGACGCTTTAACAATTAGACGCTTTAACAATTAGACGCTTTAACAATTAGACGCTTTAACAATTAGACGCTTTAACAATTAGACGCTTTAACAATTAGACGCTTTAACAATTAGACGCTTTAACAATTAGACGCTTTAACAATTAGACGCTTTAACAATTAGACGCTTTAACAATTAGACGCTTTAACAATTAGACGCTTTAACAATTAGACGCTTTAACAATTAGACGCTTTAACAATTAGACGCTTTAACAATTAGACGCTTTAACAATTAGACGCTTTAACAATTAGACGCTTTAACTGCAAAAACAAGTACAGTAAACCATTTATGGTCCTCCTTCAGGGAGGTCAGCAAGGTAGATGGCTTAGCCGCTACTGGGTGAATATCTTGAACAATCTGATTCACGGCTCTTAAATCCTGAACCAACCTATATTCCTTGCCATTTTGTTTCTTTATTAATAATACTGAGGTGTTATATTCCGATTCACACTATCAGTAACCCATAATTCAAAAATTTAGCTATTAATTCTTCCAACCCTTGTCTAGCCTCCCACCTAATAGGATACTGCTTTTGTCTTACCGGTTTAGTCCCAGATTTTAGAACAACCTCCACTCGTTTCGCCAGTTTAGACCGACCTGGAATTCCACTAGCCCATACCAAGGGTACTACTGCATCTTCTACGTCAGCAGGAATCTCCTCCTCTGCTTTCTGCGTGCTGCTCTGTAACATAAAAATTCTCTTTTCCACAGCTTTTGATTCAGGTATTAGTGGCTGCACCACTCCATTCTTAAAGGTTATCTGCATGTTCAACTTATCCAATAAATCCCTACCCATCAAGGGCATCCGACATTCAGGCATATATAAAAACTGATGAGTCACCCATTGGTTTCCCAATTTAAATTTTAAGGGCTGCAAAAAGGGCCCATTCTCTCCTTTCCCTGTAGCACCAACAACGCTTACACTTTCATGGCTAAAGCTTCCTTTACAAGTATTAAGTACAGAGTAAGTGGCTCCTGGAGCAACTACAAATTCTACTTCTTCATTTCCCAGCCTTAGTGTAACCAGGGGTTCGGCTGCGGATGATTCCCCCGGTCCCCTTCACGATTCATCCTTTAATGTCATTAGCTTAATGGCTTGCAGGGCTGGGGCTAAGTTCCCAGCCTGAGGACATTCCCTTTGCCAATGCCCCCTTTCTTTGCACATTGCGCACACTCATCTTCTGCTAGAAGGGGCTGCACAAAAGGAGGTCATGTTCCCTTTCTCTTACTCCCTTTCACACCTCAGTAACCCCCTCCTGTGCCTTCCCTTTCTCTACAGGCTCCTCCAGGAGCCCTGCTTAAAGCAGCAATCAATCTCCCTTCCCTTAGGTACTCCCTTTGAATGTCGCATTTCTTTTTCCTTTTCCCTATTATTAAAAGCCATCCAGGCCACTTCTAACATTTTTCCCAGATCTCTCAAATCTGCCCCCTCTAATTTTTGAAGTTTCCTTCTTATGTCTGGGGCCGATTGTCCCATAAAAGTTGAAGCTAACTGCTGGGCTTCCTCTGGTTTCTCAGGATCCAGGTTGGTAGATTTCCTGGCAGTAGCCTTTAATCATTCCACAAAAGCAGACAGGGATTCAGTTGGTGCTTGTTTGACCTCATATAGCTCAGACCAATTCACTGCTTTTGGCAGGGCATGTCTTATGCCAAACATTATCCATCTCTGATATCTTGTTAAGAGTCCCCGGGGTCCTGGCTGGTTAGGATCCCACCCTGGCTCTGCAGCAGGAAAATTCTGATCTAGCATCCCCTGCAAATCCCCACCAGCATGTGCTCCTTCAGCCTGTTGCCGAGCAATGTTTAATACCATCTTCTTTTCAGTATCATCTAGCAGGGTGTCTAATATTACCTGTAAATCATTCCAACCTGGATCCTGAGTCCTAATTAGAGTTTCAAACACTTCTGCCACTCTCTCTGGATCCTCTCTATAGTTCCCTGCTATTTCCTTCCAGGACCTTAACTCCATTATACAGAAAGGTACTTGAACTGTTACAGGTCCGGTATTTCCAACCACCTGCAGAAGGGAAGCCTGTAAACCAACCCCCCCCCCCCCCCGCTTCCCCTTGTCATCCTCTTGTTCTCCTCTCAATCGGGCTAAATCCTTCTGCCCCTTCAGCCCCACACATAGCCTCAATATCCTCCCCCAACCTCTGTCGGGGAGCGACCATCAACTCCAAGTCTTCTTCCTCCTCCTGCTCATACTTTAAACACCTTTTTCCAATACTACAAGCAGAACAACACCTTTTCAAATTTCAACCCTTTCCCTCCTTCTCTACTGCTAGTATCATTGGATCCCTTGGAATCATCCCACAATCTTTCTGCCACTCAGGGTGGTCTCTTAATGCAAAGAAGAAATCTACATACATTACTTCATCCCATTTCCCCTCCCTCCAGCAAAACAACATTAATTGTAATATGGTATTGTAGTTCACACTTCCATTCTTAGGCCATTTTTCCTGATCGTCTAAAGTACACATTGGCCACCGATGATTACAATGTTCAATTAATTGTCCTTTGGTAGAGTGTACCTCCCAGCAGACCTGCCGCCTCCTTCCAATGCTTTAAAATACCCCCCAGGGGGGATTTCTTCAAAATCCCCCCTCTTTTGATGCTTGGTTACCCATAACCACAAAATCCACAAAACAAAGTCCAATAACATTCCAAATGTCAAATTACCACATAAACACACAATTGTGCACAAATAACTTGACCTTCCTCCCCCTGAGGGACCTCTAGAGCCCAACCTGACCTCCCTGCATGGCTTTCGCCACACCTTACAGGTGGGCGACCCCACCTTTTCCTCCCTTTTAACCCAACTCTGCAAGGCTCGCTGCATCTGACCAGTGGGCAACCCGACCTATTAAGGAAAGGAATGCCTTTACCTTCCCAGGGGGCTTACTCAGAGCTCTTTGGTCCAGGGATCAGAGGTTCTCCCTGAGAATCCCTCGGTGCCGGCTGGACGTCCTGCAATCCCACAGATGCGTCGAGATTCAGAAGCAGGGTCCCATGTGAGGTGCCAAAGCTGTCACCGAAATCGGGAGGAAAAACTCCTTAACACCAATGTAGCATTAAGAAGCAGGCATTCTCTTTATTACAGCGCCGGATGCACGGGGGATAGCTCCACCCAACGTGCACACCGTGTCTCACATCATCCAAAGTTTCTATTGCTCTCTCACATACATATGCACTGAATTTCCCAGAAGGATTATACATATTCATTCTATTCCCTGGAACTAACTATCATATTGACAGAATCATTACGCATGCGGTCCTGGTAACAGTCTTAGCTAAAGCTCCTGCACATCTTCCCAGGCAGGTGATCCACACCCAAGGAAGACAAGCATCTCGAATAAAACAAACCCCACAAGGAGGCTGCAGAGCTTCCCACCACAAGGCACTGCTGAGAAGGAGCCCGCCCGCCCTCAAGGACAACTGCACATTCAGGCCAGCATAAAGCAGCCACAACTGATACCACACAAGCCACACACTCAAACAGCCAGCCACACAACACCAGCTGCCTTCAGCCTCGGGGCTAGCTACTCACTGAGAACATTCAGGCAAGTTCCCACCTGCTCTCCAAGGCAGCACAAGGCTGCCAGGAAAGCACCATAAAAAGCCTGCCCCAGAAGCACATTTCCACACCACAGGACACCAGCACCCTGCCTGCCTAAGCCCACTGCCCACACCCACCTTGCCATTCCCCTGCAGCTAGCACAAGCTCAGCAGCTGTCTCTCCCACCTACAGCAACTCCTTTGCAGCCCATTCACAGCAGGAAGGTCCCACCCTGTGGTGCTTAACACAAAGGGACACACTCAATGACCACCCAGGGGCAATGGAGCCCTTGGAGCTCACTTCCTTTGGCTTTTCCCTCCTCAACACAGGCCACACAGTCACACTTCTAAGCAAGCCAGGGCCAGCCAGAAGCAGCCTAACACCTAGCCAAAGGGAAAAGCAGCTCTGCAGGGATGCACCTCAAAGGCCAAGCAACTCCACCAGGGCACCGCTGCTTATGTAGATACCAGCAGCACCTGATCAAGGCTCCTTGGCTTTGGTTGCTTCCCTTTTTGCTTTCTCATTTATACTTCTGAAGCTGACGACAAGCAGCCAGGACTGACTGGGGTCTCCTTTCAGAGAGGCTTGCACAACTGACCCAACAGCTGAAAGTCACACCTCACCTGTAACTCCCCAGGATAAACACCACTCCTTAAGGGACTCAGAAGGCAGCCTCAGGAAGCAACTGACACCCAAGTCTACAAACCCTTCTACTCTCCACTGTGAGAGCAGACCCAGACCCACCAGCTTGCAACAAGCCACAGCTTTACTGCAAGGCAAATTCACACCACCCACACAAGTGCTAGAGTCTGCTTTAAGAGGCCACTGGCCTTCAAGAAGGCACTCCCACACATTGCTAGCATTCAAAACACACACTTCAGAGGTGCCCTGAGCACAGCTGAAGCAGGACATGACCAAAGAGCTGCTGCACACAGCTGCTTACCTTCACTAGGGAACCCCCAGGCTGCACTGCACTAGCCTCCTTACCTGCACTGGGACAGGCTGCACTAGGAAGCACTTTCAGGGCTTTGGAAACACAAACAAGGGCACTTCCAGGGGAGCATCTGGGGGGCAACAGGCTGCGGACGTTATGCTGCAGCAGAAATGCCTCTCAACCGAGGGAAGAGCCACGAGTGCAGAGGCAAAGCTACCAAGAGGACACCAACACAGCCCGAGATGGCTTTAAAACCCAGGCGCGCTCAGGGGTCACCTCACCACTCTCACCCCCACAGGCTTCCCCAGCGCACAGCACAGGCAGCCAGGCAGCCCCACCACTGGCTGCCACACAGCCCCACTCACCCCCAGCAGCTGCAGCCCCTGCAAGGCCGCTTTGGTGCCACCGCCGCCTCCTCCCTGCTCCCTGGGGACTGCGGGGCAGCAGCAATTTGCCTCTGTCTGGGTTCTGGCACCAGCCTACAGCTGCCTCCCCCCACAAGGCTGAGAACCAGCCCTTCTCCAGGACTGACGCTGTCTCTCGGCAGGACACCTCACCAAAACCCCCAACCCCCACCACACACGCCCCATCACAGCACCCAACAGCCACCCCCCACCGCAGCCCGCTCCCTTTAACGGCCGCCGCCGCCGCGCGCCCCGCCCCTGCGCCCCGCCCTAACGGCCGCCGCGCGCTCCCCGCCCAGGCTGCCGCAGCAGTCGCCGGCCCTTCTGCCTCGTTGTCGCCCTAACGGTCGCCGCGCGCCTCCCCCTCCCCCCCCAACGGTCGCCGCGCGCCTCCCCCTCCCCCCCCCCCGCCTCGCCCTGGTGGTTGTTGCGCGCGGCAGGTACTTGCTGTAACGGGAAATCCGGCGAAAGCTGCGCCAAAACATCGTCCCAAGACACTGCTGAAATCAGCACTGGACATTCAAGTTAGCACTTTGTGGGTATTTTAGTACTTCAAGTGGACAAATCTGACTGATGATTAAATTATTAGTAAGAGCTTTATTCAGCCTGACTTGCATAAATCTCTGTTGGTTTTCGTTAGTGTACTCCACTTTCTCTGTCACATAAACCTATGTGCTTGAGGTATTAGGTTTATATTTATTTATGCAATAGGGAAAATATGGTAAGTGTGCTACTGATTTAATTGATTGGAAAAATGTGACTAGTACAACAAAGACTGTGGAATGGATATCAGCTGCCCAGAGGCTTCTGCAGTTAGATAAAGGACTAAGACATGAAAAGAGAAGTCATTTGAATGAGGTAACTGTATCAGGCTGCATAAATGCTTGTGTTCCTGCACACTCGCAAATTGAAATGCAATGCTTGACGATTACGTAGGGATGTGTGAAGAAAAAGATTCTTACAAGAAACTCTACCTGGGCCATTTGCATTGATCCATGAAGAAGGAAAGAGAACAGCAAAGCACAGAGAGTCCCAGCCCACACATGTAGTGGGAAAAATGCAGCAATGTGAACTAATTTTTCTTAACCAGGTGTGCAAAACAGCAGGAGGCCAAACCCAGACTCTCTGCAGATTGAGAGGGGTAGGAAAGTATCAGCAGGCAAAGTTTCATTGCAGCAAGGCACTCTGCTTCAAATTATTTTTGTGGAGAAAAAGCAAATGCATGTACCCTGTCAGCTGGGGGAGACTTCTTTTTATTGTAAGCTGTGTATGACAACTAGTGTGTATGGGTTGTTATGGCTTTTGTGGTTACTTTTTTTAATACCTGAAAATCTTTGAAAACTGTTGGAAAATCTCCCAAAACTGAGCTATCCAGGCATCCAGCCCAACATTCCTGCAGACCAGTGGCCTGCAAACCTAGAAGGAACTTTTCCCTTCTCCAAAAGGTCAGTCTGTTAGGCACAAAATAATAGATGTTGAAAGGAAGTAATTTCAAAATGTAAGATTAAGGTTGGCATCAGGGAGAGATGAGTTACCAGAATATGTCTTTGTTTTGCTGCCTCTTGAAGCCTCAGTTTCTTCTAATGGAAGACTTCCGTGTTTGGCTCATGTGCAGGTATATATGCGTGCTGCATTTAAGTTGCTGTGGAGCTGCAGCAACAGAAGGCTCAGGATGAAAAACTGCCTGAGAAGCAGGTCCAGAAGCAGTTACCCTATGGTGAGCTCTGCCCTGCTGGGGTTTTAGTACCAGCGGTACAAGAAATGGTAATTTCTGAGGTAAGTCAGTGGAAGCTGCAATCGCTCTAAGAGTTCAGAGAGATATAGCCACCCAGGAAGAAGTGATGGGGATGTGGCCCCTGGAATTTCCCAAATCTGCTTAGCTCAATTACCATACAACTTTCCTTCTCTGAAGAGTGAGGTACTTTTCATGGGACTTATTCTTCTGTCTTTCTTGGAGATTGCAGAGAAGAAATGTCAATGGCATAATTAAAAATAATTTGTTTCCCATTATGCACCTATCCCACACAAACACTTTCTGGTTCTGTGACATCTCACATTGATCTGAGACTGCGTGATGCAAAGACCCAGAGTCTCTAAGTGTCTAAAAGTGTTCATGAGAGTTAAGTGTTAGGGTTGGAAGCAGTGCTTGATAATTCACTGAATGATTTATTTGCATAAAACCTGTTGTAGCATGTAGCACTTTTAAAATTCAAATGGTTTCTTCACCTTATATACAGTGAAGCATTTGTTTCTAAATGATGGGTAGAACATCTAGAAGCAACTATAACTAAAATTACTTGAACTTTTCATTTTCAAAGCTCTTTCCACTACTTTCTGATTTGGGGATGACACTTTTCAAGTCTGAACTCTGCTCAAAAGTGTTTTTGGAAAGTCCGAATAAAAACAGTTTAGCCATCTCTGTGTAAACTGACTGCTACAAAAGTACTCATTTGCTATGACACATTCTTGGCAGCCGTCTACTGAACAGCTTTAGTGACTAATTGGAGATGGCCAGAAGTATTTTTGAAATCATTATATATTTATTATTGATCATAGCAATGCTTAGACTCCACCCATCAACCAGAGACGTAAGTGCTAGATAGTCTACAGGTGGCAATGGAAAAGCCAGTGCTAACCCTCAAAGACTTGCAGCACAGTTTGCCAGCAATGATAGCTGCATCTCTGGGGGAGCAGGACACAGCAATGAAGGTGTTACCAGGCTGGCAAACCATAGTCAGTGAAGGCTCTGTAACTGGATGCACATCCACTTGGTGCTAGCGTTTGGCACACAGTCGGGAAGAACTGAAAGGACAGGGGGATGTAATCACCCTTGCCGTTGGACGAAGGCTGTAGTGATCCCAGTGCTGCAGTCCCATTGCTCATCTGTTTAGTCTCTCCCCTTCAGAGGGAGAATTATTCAGGTGAGTGAAGTGGCATTGCGAAAATTCAGCTTGAATTTGAAAAATAGAAGTGCTTGTTTTGGGACAATTCTTATCATCATAGTTGATGCAGATAAACAGCTCCAGCCTAGGAAAGTACTCAACACTAGAGCAATTAGGTGGACTCTCTAAAAGTAAAATTTTAAAATTGCCAGGAGATGGGAATAATTATGTAGCAGTTCCCACTTCCATTTTGATCTTGTAACACAAGCATGAGCGAACATGGTATTAGATTCTTTTCCTGTTGAAACATCCTAAATTAGTTTTGGTTCCATTGTTAGAGGTACATTTGTTCCAAACTTTTGAAGTTTGTTAGTAAACTGTCTCTAATGGCCATACTATATGAATTCTCCTTTCACATTTGTGTCTATATAGTAAAACTATACCTCCTGAAAACATAAATATGGAGGTGTTTCATATCACTAGAGATTACAATGTTCCCCAAAGCAGTTCATTTCAGATCCATGCTTCCCATGGCACCACATGCAAAAGATACAAAAATGCCATTAATGTTGAATTGAGGCAAATGGACATTCTCTTTCTTGAAAATTCTGTATTAAAATTGTCATTTTTCAGTCACCTGTTTATTTCATGGAAAGGAATATATTTGAAGTTATAGAAATCGAATATAATAGGACTTTTCAACCTATATTCTGCTGAATTAGAAGAATTAATTTAAAAAAAAAAGCCTTTATTGCTGCCTTTTTCCCCAAGCTGTTGTTTTTCAGTTGCATTAGAATGGAATATATTTGGGTTTAAAAAATGACAGCTCCTTTTCATGGTCTTTTACTGTATTTCTGCTATGGCTGGTCAGATGCTTTTATCTAAACCTTTGTTCTTTGCAGTGGAAGAATTTCAGAGGATTTAAGCGAGTGCTTGGAGAGTTTTCAGGGGAAAAAAATTATGCGATATTTTGCCATCATGAAATCCTGTTTTCTGATCAGCACTAATCTCCATACTTTTTTGAAACTTTTGTTGACTGTGATGGACCTGAGAGTTCATGATACAGCTCAGCACACCTGCCCATCCTGCTGGCACCTAACTGTGCATAACAGGTCCTGTTGTGTGTTAGAGGTGGTGGGTTGTTCTCTTATGTCCTAAGGAGTATTGTACATCGTTTGTTAGCAGCTCGACTCTGATTCCCATGCCATGACTTTGACAAGGGACTGTTATAAGGAAATAGCTAGAACAGGGGTTGCCAAGTAATCGGAATCACTAGCTATGAGAAGCAGCAAGCTGGCTTCAGAGGCTGGCGTTGCTGGGTCATCCTGGGACTCAGCTGAACGGAGCCAGAGCATCTGCTAATAGCAGGCAGTGAGCAACTGGAGGTCCATCAAAAACGATCACCTGAAGGAACATCTCTGAATGGTGCTTGGAAAAGGAAAACGCGTGGGGCTTTTTGACATGGTGAATACGCACCATGTAGCCCAAGATAGACAGGGGCGGTAAAACTTTTATTGTGTCAAGGAGAAGATTAAAAATAAGGACGAAGGAATAGTATTTGATTTAATTGTTTTTGTGGCAGCTTTTAAATAGTACCATGAGCAGAAAATAATTTGAGGCTAGTCTGCTCCTGTGGCATCAGCTGATTTGCCTACCAGACAGGACAGAGTTGCCCGAGGCAGCAAAATGGCAAGGGAATCTGCTGGGACAATGATGGTGGGCCATGAGGGGCACGTTCTCCAGGTGCAACTGCCTTCTCCCAGAGCCAGCCCTCCTTGTGATCTGACACACCACAACCTCACGATTTACTGATGTGATTTACAAGAGAAAAGTGGAGATATTAAGAACTTTAAACTTTCCTCTTAAGAATCAGAAATCTTCCTTAATGCTAAGTAATTATAAAATTGCAAAATTAAAGGTGGTAAGGGCCTGTTAATATGGCACCCTGCTCCATCTGCAGGGGATTGTTCTGGGGGAACTAGGTGGTTTAAAAATGGGCATTCAATCAATTATTTACCTAATAATTTCTGTTCATCGACTTCTGTCATTGAGATATATTGTGTCATCTTTTTTCATGAGCAACAAGAATAGATTAATTTCATTCTCAAATCACCTGCAAGGCAGATTTATATAGAGCCTTTGTATCTCTACGCAAATTGGAAAACGTAAGCCTTCCACAACGCACTTGCTAAATATTTTCAAAGAAGAAATATGAATATCCCAATCTTAATTACTTTTTCATGGTATGCTACCTTCAGCTTGAGTAAAGAGTTGGAGTACAGGACTGCATCTAGTTTTGTCTGGAAAGAATTAGGTCTATAAAGTTTAAATATTCCCATTGTAAATGAAAGATGAGGTGAAAGCTGCTGCGGTGCTGGCTTTTGGCGATCAAATGCGACTCGCAAGCCGCCCTGTGAGAGGTACCAGAAGTTCTGTGAAGTTGAATGTGTTTGTACATTTATTTCCAGAAATAAAATTGCTTACTTAAGCGTCACTTAAACCACGTGAGGGAAATGCGAGGCTTGTGTAGGCCTTAGGAGAGCGCTGATGCCCTGTTTAGGTGTGCTTTGAGCTAGGTGGGGGGGCACGAAAGCAAATCTCTCCCTTTGGGCTTTCTGTGGGCGTTTTTTATGGGCTTCCATGGAGCTGCCCTGCCCCTTCGGGAGGTGGGGGGGGGGGGAGGACCCGCAGAGGGTAAGCGAAAGCAAACGGCTGTGCCCACCCCTCGCGCGGCAGCTCCGGGGTACCCGGCCCGCGTGTCCCGCCCGGGGCTGCCGCGGCGAGCAGCCTCCGCAGGTGCCGCGCGGGGGCGGCAGGGGGCGCTCGCGAGCCGCCGGCACCGCCTCCCTCCCCCCCTCCCCGCCTCCCTCCCCCCCCTCCCCGCCTCCCTCCCTCCCTCCCCCCCGCCTCCCTCCCTCCCTCCCTCCCCCGCGCCGCGCGGGCTCCCACGTGCTGCGCGCCCCGCTCAAAAGCCGCGCGCCGCCCCCCGCCCGCTCCCCGGCGCCGGCAGCGTCCGCGGGCGCCTCTGGCTGCTGCCGCCGCGCCGCCGCCCTGCGGGCACATGCCAAGGCGCGGGGCGGCCGCGCCGGCCCCCGCCTGCGCCCCTTCCCCTGGCCGCCGCCCGCGCACGGGGGGCACGAAGCTGGCGGGAAGAGGCGGCTGCGGAGGAGCGCTTGCGGTCTCCCTGCGCGGATTCCCGCTTCTGCCCGCCCGCCCGCCCGTCCGTGCACGATGGGGCTTCGGCTCGGGACTCTGCGTTCATCTGTTGCGTGGCTTCATCTGCCACCCGAAGAGAAATCGATTGCCACAGCAGCCCTCGTTAGACAGCACGGCTTCAAGGGACGAGCAGCTCTTAAGGAGCAGGGAGGACGAGACGCGCGCTGCTACCGTTGACTTGTTGAAAGACCTGGGTTTTGTTTTTTGTTTTTTTTTCCCCCTTTGGAAGGGGGAAGTTTGCTCTCCAGACTCTAGCCCGGCTTCCTCCACACCCTTTCCTTCTCTTCCTCTCTTTTTCCAGGCCCCCCCCCTCCCCCCAATCCTATACGGGCACAGGAGGCACGAACTAGCCGGGCGGAGCGCTGCCCGACCTCTCTGGAAGTGGGGCGGCCCCCCCCCCCCCCTCCCTCCGGGAAGAGCTGCCCGCGGCGCTCCGGGCTCGCCCCCTTGCCCTTGCCCTCGGCTGGGGCGGTGTTGCGGGGCTGCCTCCGCGGGGCGCCCGGGGCGGGAGGAGCCCGCCGGGCTCGGGCTCGGGCCCTTTGGCCGCCACCACGTCGAAAGCGGCGGCGGCCGAGGACTCGTGCAAGGTGTCCGACGAGGAGCTGCTCGCGTGGAGCAAGGAGGAGCTGATCCGCAGCCCCCGCCGGGCCGAGGCCGAGCAGAGGAGCGCGATGCTGGACCGCAGCAGCCTCATGCGCGAGGTGAACCGCCGCCTCCAGCTCCGCCTCGGCGAGATCCGCGGCTTGAAGGTAGCGGGCGGCGGGGCGGCGGCGGCGGGGGGGGGGGGGCGAGTTTCTCCGGTGCGTCCCCAGCGCATCGCGGCGGCGAGAACGGGAGCCCGCCCGTGCCGGAGCGGCGGGCACGGAGCGGTGCCGGGGAGCAGGGCCGAAGCTGCGCCCGGCGGAGCTGCCGGCACGCGTGGGGCGTGGGCCGGCGGCCCCCGAGCTGCGACGGTGCCCCGGGGCCGAGGTGGGGGGCGCGGGGGCTGGCGACCTTCCCGCGGCGCGGGGTCCTCGCGCGGAAAACTTCCCTGCACGTAGGTGCCGGGCACACGAGTGCGTCTCCCGACCGCGAGTGGCTTCGCCGAGCCCTCGTCAGGTGAATGTGCTGGCGGTTCTCGCCGAGAATGGCGTGAAAAGCGAACAGGGTTTGAGCCTGCTGGAAATGAAGTGCCCGGTTAAAAGCGGTGAGAAACTCTTCCGCGGGCTGTGGAGCACAGCTGTTCTGTAATGTGTCCCACTGCGCTTTGGGCTGATGGGAACATCTAATTCTTGTCACCTTTGCAGTAGACTTCGTTGGTTTCTGGTAAGATTCAGTGTTTCTATCTGAAATACATGTGAAAGAATACAATGTGCGGAGCTGTAGAGATTCAAAAGGCTTTGTTTTGCCTATGCTGTTTTCTGTCACGTTTTTTTAAGATGACTTACTAGGCTCTGCCTTGGAGTGATGAGAATCATTCCCTAGTTTCCTTGTCTGGAAAGGACATCTGAGGATGCATCTCTAAGGAAGTCCCTTTCAGTGGTGTACTTCCACAGACTGCACTGAGAGGCAGACCAAGGCTGTGATGATTGATGCCTTCTTAATTTAACTCTTGCTAGGTGGGAAGCGTAGTCCCTAATGTTTCCTTCCCTGCTTCTGAGAATTGGGCAGACAGCGTAACTACTGCCAGAGAATTACCCTGATGTACCAGGTATAACTGTGCTGGAGAACTTGAAAGCTGCTTTAAAGTGGGCGTGACTACAAAGCATTATCTGTCTTGTTGCTGTGACACGTGGCACTTTTTGTAAAATTCCTTAGTCGAGGTGAGGTTGGAGAGGAGGAGAGACCCAGATGCAGTGTGGCCTTTTGAATTGTTATGTGAGGGTACAACAGAAGAGAGTTCATGACTTGTAGAATGGTTTTAGACAACTAAATTATTGAGAAAGGGTCTTTGATAATCCAAGCTTTCCTGTTCTGCAGCGTACAGCAATCCTCCCTCCCTCCCTCCATTTTGACCATAGAAGGTGTCTGGGGGTAAGAGAGACCCATCAATGATATTAGCTTAGTAAAAACAGAGCTTACATTTTAAATGCAATTTAAATTACAGCAGCAATATCATTCTCCTGGTTATGTTCAAAGGTGTTGTGATGTTATATGGGTTTATCTATCTGCCAGGTAAGTAACAAAGCACACCAAAATGTGTAGGAAGGAGTGACAAATTTCTCTCTCAATTCTGAACTTCCTAAGTGATGTTCAACTTCCACCTTTTGTTCAGATGTCTCAGCTGAAACTTCTTTTAAAAGGGATTTGGGAGAACAAGGTCTCTGGGCTGCAATGAGTTTCAGTGGTGTGTGGGTACCTACTTGCTTCTTTGTCCCATGTGCAGGAACAGGTCCATGAGTAAGGGTGAACAGCTGTGCCTGGCTTGAGTGGATGCCTGCTGCCTGCTTAGATACTCTGACTGCTAAACTGTGGGCTGTCACTTAAACTTTTTTCCACCATGGGGTCATCTGAAGAATCCCTCTCCTGTATAGGTTTTTCAGGTTACCTTGCAACCTCGTTGAGACTTTTCCTTTGTCAAACCTGGGTTGAAACTGGTCAAGTTCAAAGTCATTTTGAGAGGAAGGTCACACACTCAGGCACGCACCCAGCAGAGTTGCAGAAGCTTCCTTTTTTATTTTAGGAAACTGTGCTAAAATGGTCTTTCCGTAAGGCTAAGCTTGTAATACCAGACATAAGGGAAGAACATTTAGACCAGAGAAGACAAATATGGTTACAAGCCAGTTTAGTAAAAGTAGGGTGGCGAAATACTGAAAATGTTTTCTTTGCTGTATTATTCTGCTACAGTAAGAGCCTGAACGTTTTTTCTTCAGAGCATTACTGTTCTTCAGTTAGAGAAGGGCACTGGGAACATGTACTGCTTTGTTTTGTTAGAAGTGAAAAATCTATTAAAGCAGATTATTTCATTTCAGAGTGATTGAACCAATTCTGATTGAGAACAGACAAGATTCTTTTATGCAAATCTGAAGCAAAATCAAACAAACCCCAAATATTTTAAATCTCTAAAAGGTTTGTTTTATATGTGAATATGCTTTAGGAAATAGAGAATATAAATGTTGTTAATTATCTGAGTGAGATTACCATTTCTGATGTACTTTCTGGTTTTAGTCAGCAATAACTTTACAAGTGAGTGTTTTTGAGGGAGTGAGAACATCATGAGAGAGTATGATCATCTGGATTTCTCACTGTGTTTTTGTTTTTTTGTTTTTTCCTTTGGGCATTAAACACCTGAAATTTTCATACCATATTGGAAGTTAGTCATTGAACCTTTCCAAATTAGCTCTGCATATTCAGTTTTGTACTGGACAGGTGTTCTGCTAGTATGAAACATGATGCAGTTATAATATGCCAGATCTACACACACAATTGTTTATGCCTTACTTGAGTGCTTAGCTGATGGTTTGTAGCAGTGCTGTTCACTGACTTGTATAGTGCTAATGGTATAATGTTAATTTTTTTGGACACTCTTCTCATGCTTATCTTTCTTTTAAAGGCTATCAATCAGAAGCTGCAAGAAGATAACCAGGAGCTGAGAGACCTTTGTTACCTTCTTGCCTTTCTGCCTGTCATCATCCAGAAAGCATGCCGTGAGTGGCAGAGACTGGGCAGGTACAGTGCTAGCATTATGCACAAAGAGGTTGCCTTATACCTACAGAAGCTGAAAGGATTGGAAGTGAGGCAAGAAGAAGTGGTTAAAGAAAAGCTGGAGCTAAAAGAATTGTGTGTGTTGCTGGATGAGGAGAAGACTGGTGGAGCAGGCAGCCGGAGCTCTGTTGACAGCCAAATCAGCGTGTGCCAGTTAACTGCAACAAGCACATCCATAAGAGATGTTGATGATGGGAGTAGTACTTCTAGCACTGGAAGTCCAGGCAGTGCAGACCATCATAAACATCATCCGAGTACTAGTCCAGAACACCTTCAAAAAACCAGGGGTGAAGGAAGCCCTGAGCATCAGAAACACAGGAGCATCAGCCCCGAGCATCTCCAGAAGCCTAGGGGTTCTGGCAGTCCTGATCATCACCTGAAAGGACCAAGTCCAGAACATCACAAAACCCTTGTCAAAGCACCTGAGCAACAAAAGCACAGCAGCAGCAGTCCAGAAACTCTCCCAAAGCACATTTTGAGTAGTAGCCCTGAACGCTTTCAAAAGCACAGGCCTGGCAGTAGCCCTGAGCATCAAAAGCACATCAGTGGCAGCCCAGATCATCTTCAAAGGCACACACCAAGCGGAAGCCCAGAACATCTGCACAAAGTGAGGGGTACGAGCCCTGAGCACCTCAAACAACATTTTGGAGGGAGCCCAGAGCATCTCAAACATCTCAGTGGAGGCAGCAGAGAAGGTCCCCTCAGGAGACAAGTAGCAGATGACCTGTCACCTCACCACAGAAGTATATACAATGGAATGAATGGTGGGTCAATATATTTAGTGAGAGCTTGTTTTTCAAAATTCCTAAGGCAGTTTCAGTTCTGTATCAACACTTTTGGAAAAATAGTAATATTTTACGTGAAATGAAAGGTAACAAGTCTGATGTTAGTATTAACTGACTTGATAAATAATCGGGGTGTACCCAGTTGTCCTTCTGCCAGGTTTTAGGTGGATTGATGAAAAAGTGGAGGAAAAAGTTCATCTTGAGCGCTTGTGTAAGGTATCAAGAAGCAACTTTTGGACTTGATTCTGCCCGGTGGTTGGTAGACATAAACTGTCCCTCTGTAGACTTATGTTTACATCAGGTATCAGATAGGGAGGAGTTATGTGTGTTTCTTATGCTGTCCGTATTTGAGTCAGCAGAATGGAGGTGAATGTCTCCAATTTCATTTCCACCTTTCTAAGCTAGTCTGTCTCTAGCTTTGAAGATTTTAACATTTCCTCTTTACTGATGGAAAGCTTCTTTATGGAAAAGCATACAACTCTGGAGAAGATGCCAGATGAAGAGCTAGGCTCAATATAAATGAATCTGATACTCCTAAAGCTTTCCAAAGCCTTGATTTTTGCATGTATTTAATTATAACAAATTAAAAGTTAAGGAAGATCCTAAGGGATATTTGTTGTTATTGCTGCCCTTTAGGAGGATACCCAATGAACATGCCTAGCTTTAAGGAGCTGATATCCCCACTGATTGCAATTAACTTTTTTTTTTTAAGATAGGCACAATTTAAGTGTCTTGGTATTTTGGGAGACAAGTGGTTATGACAATATTATTGAAATGAATATGAATTGGAATAGAGGAAATGAAATAATTAAAAACAAAATTCAAATAAACATTTTCTGTTGTTGAAATAACTTTTTATAGACTTAGCAAAATTTCTGTAGTCTGCTCTTTTCTTCTACATGCTTTGAGATCTTTTCATAAAAGAAGTCAGCATCTTATTTATAGCTGAAAACTCATTTCTCAGTTCTTTGTATGTAGAAAGTGAGGATTTTGCCATAGTAACTTGTCTCGGATGGAGTTCATGTGTTGCCATTTTATAAGCAGCTGCGAGAAGTCTTTCTGTCATCGCTGGAACTGACTGCTTGTTGTTGGGTCTGCTTGTGAGATGGAGACAGTGAGCTCTCTGCCGGGTGCTGTCCTCAGCATTTATCGTGTTGCTGTCTCGCATCAGTCCGTTCATCTTTGATGAAGAACTTGCAGAATGCCTTCAGCTGAGATCACCTGCTTTGTAGGTGCAAGTCCAGATTACTTTCAGTGACATGTGCGTATTCCACAGGGCTGATAACCCCCAAAGCGGTAAGTGTGGAGACTTCAAATTAATTTTTAAAACAGGTAATTAATAAGGTGAATGTATGAAAACTATGTGAAGATGCAAATAAGTAAGTTCTAAAAGTTGACCTTGCAAAACTTCCTTTAAATGCTGTATTTCTTTCTCCATTCAGTTCCCTTACAAGTCAGTGTTGTTCCCTTATTTTAAGTAGCATGTAGTATGGAAACGCACTTCCTAGAGACTTCTTACTTTTGCCCATGATGTTCACGAATGTATTCACTGGTTACGTAGAAAGGTGATTTAAGGCCTTAAGTATGCATTTTTCGAACTCATTCACAGACAAGGATACAGGTTTTCTGCTCCCAGCACGGTGGGCTTTCTGGTGTTTTCAATCCAAGTAGTTCTTTTTTGTCCTGTTTTTAACAGTGGGACGACAGCAGCTGTTACTTGAAACCTGAGGTGACTGACCCGCTTTGTGCAGGGCATCTCAAATAGCCGCAGCTGTGACTCAGGTAACAGGGAGCTGGAGAGGGGAGCCAGTGATTTGGGAGTCTGTTTATCGACTTGAATCAGAGCATCGCCTGTCCCACCCTTTGTGTTAATCACTTTTGCAGAGGAATTTGCACCTGGATAAGTTGTCAAGCCTCTCTCATGTTTATGTAATTTGATATAAGCATGAGGTAGATGTTAGCTGTGAGTTGACTTCTGGCTTTGGTCTGACTTTTTGTCTCATTTTGGTCAAGTGTTAAACTCTTGTGAGCTTTGCTGTAAGGAATAACCCTTAAAAACTTGAGGAAAATACTTTGTCTTCACATCCTCACAGCTAGGCTCAACTGCTGCTCTCCTCCCTCCCCCCCCCCCCCCCCCGGCCTTTTAGGGAAGAAGTTGCACAAAAGTGCTAGAAGCGCTGACCAGTATAATTTACCATCACTGCAAATGTAATCTGTAAACCTTAATTGGCATGTTTTGTGTGTTCCTGTATACATGAACCTGCCAACTGAGTACAGACTGGGAGCTGTACATTGAGCTTGTAACAAAAATGCCAATTTTGCATCTGCAGCAAGAAATGCTAAAACTGTGCAAACATAGGTAAGAAAGTGGCATGGAAACCTGGCCTTAAACTCAGATGAGCAATGTAAAAGGATGCTATTTTTGAATCTTATCCCCAAATCAAGTAGTAAGTCTATTATATCATGTTGGTGAAAACCTAGTTTACTTTAAATTCAGAATATATTCAGCTAGTAGGCTGATTGCGCGGCCATTTGATTATTTTGCAGGGCATTTCCAATGTTACAGCAGTACTTCTGTGACTGTCATTTGTTTGACCAGCAAGAATGAAGTTTTTGTGTTGATAAATGGTAAATGGTGAAGAGTAACATCTTTTGACTCTTCTGTAGAAATAATATATTTTAATCATGTAATTGGAACTTACCCGGCTCAGTAGAGGCCTGGCCCGTCTCCCTTTGGATGAGATGGAATGGCCTCCATTGCCTTATGTGGACTCCAAATCAGGTCTGAGAGGAGAAGGTATTCCTCTGCATATCAGACCTTGCTCTGAGAAGTACTATACTGTCCACCTGAAATTGTTGTTCTTTCTTGGAAAGCATGTTTGCAGACAGCCCAGCTGTTTCTGTTGAAATAAAATCTTCCATCCATAACTAAAAGCTCCTATTTACCCTAAGTTCTGGTCTTGTTAGCACTTGCATGACCACAGGGAAGCAATGTATTCAGTCATGTGCAGTTATCTCTACCAAAGTTTTGTATGTAAATATACAGGGAACAGAGATGGAATCTCTGCAGGCTTTAGTCAAACTCTTAAGCAATATAATGTTGTGATGGTTTCAGAAATGCGGTGTGTAGCTATAGTCCGCATTACAGGATCTGGTATATGCATTCGTTGTTTGGGCCTCGTGCATCTTTTAAGCTCCCATGAGGGACATGAGAAGTTGTCTTTGGTCCGTTGTCTTTTGTGGAACGGGCGCCCTCAAGCTGTGGAGTCCCAGAAGTGGGGTCTGAAAGCTCCGTTTGGCTTGGTGCTTGTTAGTTGAAAACATATTTCATTTTAAAGCCTCTAACCAAATACTAGGTGTGTTGTAGCAGTTAATGATCTTTTGCTAGAATCCCTCTTAAAATGTTCTGGTTAATGAGCACAGGGCTATTTGGGATAGGAAGATGGCTGCAATTAGGTAGAAAATAGCAGTGGTAAAAACATTTTACAGTGGACACTTATGCAGTCTCAAATAATACATGACAGTCTTTAACTCTGACACAAATATGTGGGTGCAAAAAATATAAATCATCTAAGTGTTTTTTATTCTAAGCAGTTGATTGTAAATTTTCTATTTTAGAAGTCTTTTGTTTGATTCTGGGCTTTGACTTTTGTGTGAAAGGAAACTATCAGAAGGCTTTCAGATGTGCTTTTTGCTTCCTGCTGAGGTTATTAATGACTAGAAATAAAAGTGCTGACTAACCCTGTATGCGCTGCTGGAGGTGCGAGGACTCGTGTACAGAACAAATGCAATGCTGTCTCTCTTGAGCAAAAGTATTTGTTGACTTAAATGGAGACTCGGCTTGAATTTTGAAAAATTCCGCTATAAATGCGTTGCTGCTTATAAGGAAAATAAGAGCCTACTGCTTTGAGTAAAAAGAGGAAAGTGCAATGTGACTTCAGAGAGCAAAAATCGGTAATAATGTGACCGAGTTAATTTCAGTGGAAATAGCTCATATGCTGCTGCTCAAATAGTGAAATGATGTCACGTGTCTGTGTAGGCTTGCTTACATGTTACTTCTCATACAATTGAAATGAAAATAATTTGCTTGTCATTCATAGCAGTGCACAATACTTTGTGTGTAAATTGAGCTTTCCTGATGGCACCCAATACACACCTGACATTTAGAGCCTAATACAGTGTTATTTACTCTTAAGAGTAACCTGCTGTATAAACAAAGGCTACAGGGTGGATAGAATTTCTGCTTGTCGCTGTGAATTAATCTACTATTTATTTCAGGGGTTTATTATTTTAAGTGTAGAGGTCTAAAACTTCCATGTCAATGGGAGTCTTTCAGTTGAATTCCATAGGATTTGCATCAGACTCATAAATCGGGTTCAGGCGTTACAGACTGCAAGAGAACTGAGGCCTGATATGTGAGTATGTGTGTGATTAGAGCATGCTGTATTTATTGGCAAAGTCCTTTCTGTGGGGTAATTTGCCAAGCTAAAACATGGCTTATAATATGAGAGCTATGAAATGACTAGAAACTCATGTCTGAGGGCTTACGGGAGAACTTTACATTTGCATTTCTTTAACTTCACTGGCAAAAATAGTTCTGCTTTAAATGTTTGAGTATATGCTGGATCATCTTTCCAGTAAAAGTATGTGAATCTTAATGGGAAGACTGTGTGTTTATAAAGAAGCTTGTCTGGTTTAAACCAGCTGGCTGAATGTTCCAGCACTCTGGTTCCTGAGAAGTTCAGCTGAGGATCAGAGTGGGAATCAGCCAGTGCTGACTGCAGAGATGTGCTTCCCTCTGTGGCTATTTGATGGGAGATGGGAGGTTGCACTACACTTTAAAGTGGGAATGCATAGGAAGGATTCAGCTTAACAGTCCCCCCCCTTCCAGGACTGCAACTAAACCACAGCCACACATGGTATGTAACACTTTGCGTGAACTCACCACTTGCAGCTTCTGTGCTAGTATTTCTGAAGTGCCTGGTGAAGGCTTCTGAATGCTTAAGTGTTGAATGCTGAGCTGAAGCCTTACCTACCCCCTTGGTTTTGTTAATGCTTTTAGGGCAGGCAGGACAAGCAGTACATGAACAACACCTGTCTTGGGTTGAAGCCTTGTTGTCAGCTGAGAGCATTCTGGGTGGGATTTTCTTGCCTACTGTGGTGTTCTTCAAAACAAACAAAAATATCACTCACCAAGCAGCCTATCCCCCTGCCATTTAAGGGCCCGGTGTGGAAGAAGGGTAGGCGGTACAGTTAAAGACCAGTGCATTTAGGTTGTGAGCTCCTCAGTGATTAGGAAATCAACAGCGAAGTTCACATAAAGTGGGAGTGAGATCCAGTTCCTCTGAGTGTAGAAGAAGAATGTGAGCTGAGGTGTTTTTGAGACCGTACTTAAAAGAAACCACATGCATGAAAATGTGTGCACGGTGCTATTTCTGCACTTGTGTACTGTAGAAGCCCATGAGGATGTAATGAGAAAGGCTGTTGGAAAGTACAGCTAACCAAGGGCTTAAAGGACAAAAGCATTCTGCAAGTATTTTACTATCACAAGGAAGACGATGGCTACTCTTCTACTTAATGCCATCTACAAGTGATGCCGGATTTTTCACTGATGGATTTTTACTTTTTGCTTCCATCTTAGTCCATTTAGTGAACGGTGATCGGATGGCTAAAACCATTCTAGTAAGACCTCAAACTTAAAAAAAGGAAAGGAAAGAGGAGAAAAATAATTAGTGGGGGGTTTTTTGTTTTTTTTCCTCCAAGTAAACTAGGCCTGATAAAGTTCATAGTAAATTCTCTAAGGAGAATCTCAATCTCTTCTTTGATATCTTTAAAGAAGATGAGTGAAGTTTTGGAAGAGAGACTATGCTGATTTTCCAGTCTTGAGGGGGGAAAAAAATGAGAAAACTGTGGAATTGTCAATTTAATAATAATATCTGGAAAAATACTGGAACAAGTAACTAAACTTTTTAAATGTCTAGGTGGTAAGGAGGAAATAAGTTGAGGTAAGCTTGTTAAGAAGAATGATACAAAACAATCTCTCTCCTATGTATTGTAAGGTAACAGGCGCTGGGGAGAGTGGGGGATAGGGAATGTAACTATCTTGAACTAGGAAGGGTTTTGGCCCTGTCTCACCCGATATCCCCTAGCAAGCTAGGGAAGCATGGCTTGATTAAACTCCCGTAAGGCAGGTCCACAGCAGTTTGGAAAATGTGTCTAGAGATGCATCTTCTCAGTAACTGTCTGTACTTCTTGCCCTTTCAGGAAGGCTGTATCAGAATTGAGCTTTCACAGGCGTCTGTCGTTCTTCACTGTTTCCTTTCACAACTTGCTAAAGGAATGGAGTGTATACTTTGTAAAAGTCAAGATGACACATTTTGTGGGAAGGTCTGAAAGCAATTTGAATGATAGCGTCTTGACAACTAGTCTTAACAATACAATGGATGTAATAAGGATGAATGCCAAATCCTACATTTAGGTAGGAATAGTTATTGCTCCATTAGAGGTTGGGGGATGTTTGGTTAGGTAGCTGTTCTGCAGATACAGATGTGGAGGTTATTTTGAATCACCGATTGATTGAAAACATGAACCTTGTTATGCACTTAAGAAAAAAAAGAGGATAAGCCTGCCTAGGGTTTACCTGTACAGAGCCTTCTTCTCATCTCTTTTCTCTGCTTCCTTACTCTTCCCTTTAGAGTGCTGCTTCTGCTGCACAGATGTCTTTATTTTGGCTGTCAGGACTTGATGCTAATTCAGTCTTTCCTTGATGCAGGCAGTGACCCTTTCACTGTGAGTGCCAGAGCAAGGAAGGGGTTCCTAGAAGGGATATGTTATCTTTAAATCATCACCAGTATGCCACATATCTTTAAGAGCAAAGTCTCTGTTAGCTAGCCTGTGATGACTGTGTGCATTAATAAGGCAGGAGGGAAGTGATGGTGAATAGAATAACAAGCAAGAGCTTTTGCCCTCTTGAGGTACCATTTTCAGTTTGTGCAAAGGTAAGCACAGCAGAGCTAGACAGGTTCAAGGCTGGACAAGATGGGCAGTTTATTGAAGACAAATTATTTAAAGACTAGTTTCTTTCTGATTAATTGGCCCTCAAAGAGGGACTCACCAATAAAGGTAATGTTTCAAAGGATATCGGAAATAACTTTCAAAAGGCAGAGAGTGAAGTGCAGATTTTATCCATTTTGAATAGCACCTCAATGTGTTCCTGTTCTTTTAAACACAAATACCTTTCAGTGTGAAGGCCAGAAGAGTTTAAAAAAAAAAAATTTTTTTTTGGTGAATGGGGCTCCTATAGAGGGAATGGGAGATAACTTGCCTGAACTAGGGGTATTTGGAAGAGATTTAAAAATGTTTAATTTTAATTAGTCTTTTATGGGTGACTCATTTATGGGTGAATTAGTCTTTTATGTTGCTGAATCAGTTCCTCCCTTCCCCCAGTGTCTGTGGCCAGGGCCAGGCATATTGCAGTTGCACAGAAGCATTGACGCAGTCCCGTCAGTAACCCTCGCTTCAGACCTGTGAGTAGTGCCCTTATCTTCCAAGCATTTAACCAATACGAAATGGAGATTAGCGGCTATGCCAGCTGGCTGGTTAATTTGAGATTTATGGCCTTATCTCTTGTTCTGAGCGTCCATTAGAACTTCACTGGCATTTGAGCGCAGACCTCCAGAGGCGGAAGGCTGACGTAGTGCATCACTGTGCCGGTGTTGTCAGAGTCCTGACCAACTCTGCAAGCCAGCGTTTGTGTGGCTCCCCTGACTTTACTGGTGTTCTACGTGGGACGCATCTGATGCGTTGCGGGGTTTTTTTGGTTTATTTAAATGTATGTTTTGAAAACAATAGATTTTTCAAGTAGTGAGTAGGAGGTTGTTTCATCATGTACTGAAGCCAACATAAAAGCTCATTTATTTTCATGATAACTGGGTCAAGTTGTAAGATATTTGCCTTCTCTTTGCCTTCCTGATGATTTCTGAGTCATCGGGAGCTTGGAGGGGCAGTTAGTGTTGTCTGCCTGAAATATATAGGCAGACGACTTTTGTACCAGAATGAAAAGTCCTTACGTTAAAGCCTAGTTGGAGTCGTTGCTTGGGGAGAGCACCTTTAACTTCAGGAGGGGCCATGGTGCAACGTAGCCCTTCAAATAGCTTTCTGAGTTACTATGTTATGGTATTATTACAGTAAAATGTTTTTAGAACTATTGCAGTGATTAAATTGTCAAATTCTCTGAACTCTGGCAGTGTTAATGCAGAGTTGAAATATTATTATAATTCTTGGTAAGTGCTGCTTGTTTAAGCCCTTCAGCCTTGCAGGATGTACTGTGCATGTTAATCAAAGGGTGTCCTGTCTTTCCAGCTCTACCTATTAATGGAGCCTTTCTTTTTCTTGTGAGTTTTTTTATTTTATTAGAAAAGTAATAATGGGGCCTGCAGATTGTACAGCGAGTTGAACGGGTTAATAATACCCAGTGAGGAACAAAGCAGTCAGTGTAGAGTGGTGCTGAAAATATTGTACTTACCGTTCACACACCAAGTCCATTCTTTAGATGTTGACAGGTGCTATAGGACAGTGAAGCATTCCAAATTAGAGGGTATTTAACGAGGTGTAATAAAGCTTTGTGTACTTAGAATGACTCTAGCAATGAGAACTGATTGGTTTCTGAGCTAGCAAGTCATGTCTCAATTAGTGAACTGAAGCACAGCTTATCTTAGATCTGTGTATTTGACAATAAGACCTATAGTAACTGAGAGAACACTTAGAATTATGTTCAAGTAACGATCTTGATATAAATCTTGTGTGTGTGTGTGCTTCTTGAACAGTTAAAGGGTGGGTTCCATTGAGCAAAGTAGCTAGGATGGAAACACTGAGCTCTGAATTTTGCTGCTTCATGCAGGAAGAAGTCAGTCTTTAATATACCACATCTGTTCTTGCAAAAAGGTTAAACCTGAATCATGCAGTGCTTGTTTTACTACTACAGGTTTTACTCCAACCGCATACTTGAAGCTGCGGAAGAGTCCACTGTATCCACTTGTCTGTCTGAAGAAACCTGGAGTATTAAGCCTTAGTAAAGAAGAAGGGCTAGAACACTTGACCGTGGAATTTGGAAATGTATTTTAATAGGATGCTCAGTTGTAACTGAGCTCTTAAGCCCCATTAGCACCTTTAGCCAGATGCTCATTGCTGTGAAATGACACTGAGCCCAACAGCTGTCAAGGTCCTAAAAAGGATCATACATATTATCTTTCATTCAGTAGCATTCAAAGAAATGTAAAAACATGGGAATGCATGACACTTTGGGAGAGAGATGTGATCCTTTTGGTCTAAGGCGTAAATTGCCATCTACCTAATGGAAACTAAGAATGAATTTCACTCTGACGTGTTATTCCATTTCTGTTTATGGCAAGAGGTTTTGTGTGCCTCCATCTAAAGCAGCTGGTACTGGTCACTATAGGAAAAGGAATGAAAGACTGATTGGGTCAGTTGCCTGATCCAGTATAGCAAGCTGTAATTGTTGTAGGTGGTTCTTTTGTAGTCCTCTGTATGTGGATGCATTTTTCTTTTTTCCCATATCCTTGTTCTCCAGCAGTGGTTTGTAATATGCCTCAAGGGCTTAATAATATGGTCTTTACCTTCATGGCAAACCTGAAGTACTGTGAAGGGTTTTAGTGGTGCTTATATGCATGAATTAAGAATCTTCTATAATGTGTGGGGCATTTACAATCAAGAAACCTAAAAGCACATCTAAATAAACAAGCAAGAAAAACCTACCTTTCTCTCTTATCCCCCCCCCCCCCCCCAGCTTGTTGTGTCTCAGGTCCTTCTTTTGAAATCTGATCACTTGTGATCAAATTTTCAGACAGTCTTACAGCTCAAAGATGCCAAATGAAATAAGGAAATGGAGGGATTAGCCTGGAAGAAGGAGCCTTGGACAGTGGGACTGCAAGGCAGTGAGATATACCATTAATAACAGTAACTTGTTTCAGAGGAAATTAATTCTACAGTTATAACATGGGAGGGGAAAAAAAGACATCAGTCATTTAAAAAAAAAAAAAAAAGAAGCCCTAATGATACTAGTCTATGCACACTTAGTATCTTTGTGACATTTTTAATGCTTTTAATCCCGTAAAATCCATAGAAAAGAAACAGGATCATAGTTTGAGATCTGTCCGTGAGCATGTGGTCCACACCATGAAAAAAGTTGCAGATGTATTAATTGCAAATGGGAAAGGTGCCATATTGAGCTGGCTATCTTGAAGGATAAACAGATCTGTGAAGCCTGATTGTGAATAATAAATAAGCTTAGTTCAACATGTGTCAGTTTTGCTATAAAACTTCTGGTTTCTTTGCACTGGTGCCTACACATTGTTTGGGGAGGGGAGGGATCTAGCAGGTTTTTGCACCTGTGTACTTCAGCAAGCAAATCTTTGACCCTGTATTTTTCCTGTGCATGATTTGTGTGAACTTTGCACTAGCGAGGAATTATTTGGATTTTCAGTTTTGCTAGGTACGTTTCTTCTCTTTTTGTAGTTTGTTGCTGCAACAATAAATTCTTCAAATTAGCGTGTCAGCCATCTCTCCTCAAAGTGCAAAATGCATTACCCTAATGCTGTTGGGTTTGACAGAAGATTCAGCCAAGAAATATCTTGCCCATGAGAACAGGGAATTTTCATGAGTCCTGGCTTGGCAACCAAATTTCATGTGTGGTTTTTTGGAGGTGTGTGTTTGTGTCTAGGAATAGACAAGAAAAGTCTGGCAAAATCAGATGGGTTTAGCAATATGGCAAAAGAGAGAGAGAGTCCGGCAGTACCTAAGGATATAATGAAGATTTTCAGTGGAAGATCCAGGTGGCTCTCACAGCACTGTTCTTTCAGCGTTGTAGAGCTGCTTAAAAGCATAGTGATGTGCATGTAAGCATAATCAGAATGATCTATCGGGCCAGGGACAGTGCACATTGCTCTGAAGGAAAGAATAGCTTAGCAGATGCATAGGGTTGCAATCCTCATTTATTTCCCCCTTCCCCCTCCTCCCTCTCCCCTTGCAGTTATGAAGTGCATAGCTTTACACTGTTGGCTCTAAATCGTGGTCATTTACCAACAGCTCAAACATAATGTGCTGAAGTGATCCTGCTGACTTCTGCAAGCTTGTCTGTGTGTTCCTTATTTTAAGTACAAATGCAGTATTTGCTGATATGAGGGCTTGGTCTTGTTTTAAAGGGCAAAGCTCTGCAAAGCTTTTTTTTCGTTCAAGTTGGCACTGCAAGAAATCACATGGTGCAGGGAATTTGTTGCAGACCTAAAGTTCAGACCGTGTTGATAAGTAAACTTTAACTTTGGGTTTGGAAACTGTGCTTTGGATACTGCAAAACAAACCTAACGTAGATCAAAGTCATAGAAAACGTTTTCCAGACCTGGTTTACAAGTTCTGGTCTGCAGCACAAACCCAGCTGTGAGAGTCCTGTCTGTCCTCGTAAAACCCATCATCCTATGATTGCTGCCTTTCATGCAGCACTTAGTTCATGTTTTCTGTTTCAGTTTTATTTCATCATCTCATATATATTGTGTGCAGTGTAGTAGTAAATAGGCTTAATTTCTTTTGTGTATTGGAAAAAGTTTAGTGTATATGACTTTTATGTTTGTGTAGTACATCTCATTAGATAAACTTGGGGTCACATCCAGATCTGACGTGATTCTTCTGGTTTCAACAGCACTATCCCTGTTCCCATGAAGAGGGACTTTCCCCCTAGCCAATACTGAGGTTTGTTACTGCGAATCTGGCAGTGACTACAAAAGATAAGAGGTTCTTCTAAAATGTTTCCTTTACCTGGATTTATTTTTGATAGCAGATGAGGTATTATTCAGAGGGAGGCAGGGATGTAGGAATTCCTCCTGGTTCATCTTATTATTCCATGTCTAGCAGCTGTTTTAATGGGTGCTGTCTGGCTAATATGGAGTCATCATTTGGTGGTATGAAGAACTCTGTAGTGTTTCCTAAATGTGCCTATGCTTTAGCACTCAGGGGGAAAAAAAAAAAAAAATCGTGTAGATTATCTGAATGAGGGAAGAATATGATGATTCACATTGTGTTTCCTTACATGATAGCAGTTATGAATTTAGGGAACCACTTCATTCAAATTCAGTAAAAAGTGTTCAGTCAACTGCTCGAATGCCATGATAATAGGTATGACAGATGGGTAGACCTATCAAATTAATTAAATTAAAACTAACAAATTAACTTCAGTTACTAAGGTTGTGTCGTGTGTCACTTGATAATCATATAGTTGTACATTGCATAGATGTAAGGCGCCACTGAACTAGCATGTTAAACTACCATCTACATATCATTTTAAACTTCTAATATCTTCCAGCAGAATCCTGATATGTTTTCCACTAGCCAGTTCTCCAAGTTTTTCTCTGGGCCTCAGGGAAGCTGTTTGTGTGTTACTTGCTCAGATTCTGGTCTTTAGAGTTATCAGTTTAGGCTAGGCATTTTTTTCTTTTTCCTTTTTCCTTTTTTTCTTCTTCTCTCTTGTAGTGATAAATAGCAAACTCAAACATTGACTCCAGTTATAAAGGGGACACAATGTTTAACAGTATCTCAGTGTGGCTTCCTCCTCCTGTTGGTCCCCCAGTGCTCTTCTATTTCTGCAGGACTGTAACCAGCTCTACTAGCACTTTTCACTAGCAGTGAAAAACTGCTGAACTCATCACAAGTTGAAAAAAAGGAAAGGTGGTTATTGCTAAGAGAAAGAGGTTGTTTTTTTTAGAAACAGGACAATGAGTACTAGTTGGAACAAAAGCACTGAGCTCTTCCTACCTGTCTTTTTTCCGCCATCATTTCATATAGGTGGACTTGCAGCTCTCTGGATAATCGTACCCAGAAAGAGAGCTGGGGGTGGGGAATAGCTGGATCTGTAATTTTTCATAAACTTCAGTCCTGTAAAATGTTTGGAGAGAGAGAAAGGAAGAAATGCAGCTTTCTGAAGTGGATGAAGTGTGTAGCGCTGGGTAGCATTATCAAGGGACGTTGCCGTGAGGTTGTTTCCTAGTGTTTGGATTTTGGAGTCTGTATTTCAGGTGCTGGAAAGTAAACTCATGGATGAAAATGGTAGCAAAGGATTTGTTCAGAGCCAGAAAAGCATAGAAAACCAGCGGCAGATGAAGGTTCTCAGAAGTATATTACACATTATACAAGGTATTCAGAGTGTCCAGGGGATGGTATGAGGTATTTTCTGAAGACTTCAGTAACTTTGGGAAGTGTAAGCACCTAATTCAGGCACCTAAGTTAGTCAAAGATGGACAATGTGAATATACTCGTAAAGGGTGGATTCTAGCTTGGTCTGTCCTTCAGCTAAAGGGATTATGGAGCAGGAAGAAGAAAGAATTGTCCTTTTAGAGTCTTATTGACGTTATCTAGGCTTTGAATCCACACACGCAGGAAGGGGTGAAATGAAATTGCCTGTTTGCTGCCTCATGGAGGGAGAGAAGCAGGTAGTGAGGGGTCTCTTGTCTCCATTTTCAAGCCAAAGGGTTCGAGGCAGTACACTGCAGGCAGCAGTTTGTTGCTGGTGTAAGTCAGTGTTTCATTACCTTTCCAGCACTTGTGGAGCAAGGAGGAAGCAGGAGGGGAACTGATCCTTGGCAGAAGTTTGACTAATGATTTCTCCCCGTTTCTTCTGTTTTTAATGTGGGTAAGTTTCCTTTCCCATGCCTCGCTCGAAGCATTGTCGAATTCATAATTCGTACATGGAACGAATCCTGCAAACCAGGCAGTACTTAAATGAACAGGGTAGAATTTGAAAAATCTGGAAAAAAAAAATGTTAACTGTTTTCCCCAATAGACTGGAATCACCATAATGACTGAGCAGATTTTAATAAACCTTTCCAAAATAATGTCTTTTGGTTCTTACTTAGCATGAAAAAGTACTGGACTACATAATCTGAGGAAATGAAAATGAGTAAAGGGAGGTGGCTGGATAAGAAAGGCTGTCTTAGTGTTAGCTCCCTGTAGTGAAGAGTGTTGTGATACAGCACCAGAATGGATCACAAATCTCATTGACAGTACGCCAATGAGAAGAAAGAAAATGCTTAGGAAGAATGAGTTTGTTTGTGTGCATTTTTTATTTATTGTAGAAATATCCTCTCACATTAGCATATTTTCATAAAGAAAATACAGCATCAACAATAAACTCTTTAAAAATAATGACTACTTCTTATTCCAAGCTTTGCCTTAGTAATGCACTACTAAGTAAATGTATGTCTTTTGGTTAAGGTCTGAAAACAATTTCCTACAATTCAGAAGACAAATTGAGGCTTTTTGGTAATTCATGATGAGTATTTTTTGTTGTTGTTTTGAAGATTATCAAGGAACTAACTAAATAATCTTTTGAAGGCTGTAGATGAGAAAGCTGTCTTGAGTAACTTGAAATCCATAGCCTTTAGCGTTATGACTCTTTTTAAGCGTAGCCTTGATTACCTTTAATTTTTCAGTTTGTCTAAATGTTACCTTTGGTTCCTGTTAACTTTATCAAAATTATTGTGGGAGAGAAAACTTTCATGGAAGATCAATGAGATGAGAAACAGATTTTAGAACTGGACAAAATTAACATGAAATTCCCTTTCTGTTTTAAAAAGTTTAAGTTAAGAGAGCAGATGCTTTGTCTTGGAGAGACTGGAGAGTAAAACGGTGCAAGTGCCTGGGGGCTGTGGTCGCACTGCCGAGGTTTTTGGTGAAAAGCAAAAATGTTTATCAGAGAGGGTTTTTATGTTTCAGATTTCAGCACAGAGTGATATGTGCTCCTTCAGGAAAAGAGATAGATGTGGGCTATATTCTCCCCCATCCCCTTCCTTCCATGTAGTATAGATACTTTTGTGCAAAACTCCAGGTATGATATGCACTTCTATATGGAAAATTCTATATCCATGTTTCAAAAAGATAGGTCAAATGCAAGAGCATATACCATGTAATAAAGTATAGATTATATTCTAGCTCTACAAATGAACTGTATGTTCAAATATACGGGCTGTCTGGGATTTAACAAGAGATGTGAAGTAGAATTAATGCAAGAGTGTTGCCACCTGTTGCCAGGCTATCGCTGTACTGATGGCACGAAGTGACACCTCCTCTGTGCAGGAAGTTAATTTTATGAGCGTCTATGAGACAGCCTTTCTGTATGCCAGGCTCTATGTAATGCTTCTAGGAGAAAACTATACATGAGTGAGCACTCAAGCTGTTCTAACGCGGAATATGATTGCGTTTCTGGAGACTAATCTGTTGCTTCTTTCCTTTTGACTTTGCTTTGGTGACAGCCGAGGGCCGGCAGCGTTGGCTTGCTAAAGAGATAATGGTAGACTGATAAAAGAAGACAACTCTGCTCCCTGAGTGATGTGCAGATGTTAGTCACTGATGTCTTAAAAGTCACAATTACTGTGGGTGTAATTTTGGCCATGGTGTTTGGAGCTTTTTCCTCACAAGTAAAGGAATTGCATTAAATATTTCACTGTTTTTCAGGCAAATGGAATTAGATTGGGAAAGGTGTTGTTGTTGATGCTTTGGAGAGAGAGAAAGACATGATTTTACTGCCCTTGGATTACTGCCCTTGGATTACGTTCTGCTGGGCTACAGTTATTTCTGTCATTACTTTAGATGAGATGAAAGTCAATGTAAAGACTCCCATGGACTCCTGTTTCTGAGCAGTGGACCTGTGACTAGGAATATGAAGAAAGCCAAGTGATCAAGACTTACCAAGCAGCACAGAGTAAAAGGAAAGGCAAACAGAAATTTACAGTAGACACAAAGCTTCCTATAAAACTCCATATAGATGTAAAATATGTTTTTAAATGTATTAGAGACTTTTCTCTTTAAGGTTAGTTTTTCTTATTTTGTCAGATAGGCAAAAGCAACAGGTTTTCCTTGGCTGTCTTTTGCTAGCTGGTCATTGTCAGTGTGACCAGTATCTGAGATCCCTGCACTGTGACCTGGCGTTCATCAGAGCAACGGACGTGTTGTTGAAATGATAAGCCTAAAAGCTTGAGGGTAAATTAGCAGAACTTCCTGTAATCATTGAACTTTTCTTCACATCAGATGTTCTGGTCCTTATGTATTTTGAATAACAAGAGTATAGTATGCTTTTTCAGTGATCCCTTTTGCTACATATGTACAAAAAGAGAAATCCATACACATGCTCATCCCATGTAATTACATATATATGTGCGCACACATACACACACACACAGAGGAGAGAAATCCATAGTAGAATCAAGAAAATACTGAACTAGATGAATTGTAGGGCTTGTTTTCTTGCCAGACAGCAGTGTTCTTTGAAGCACGAATAAGAATTAATGCTACCAAGATCAACAATTAACCCCTGGACAATTGGAGTGATGGAGGTTAGAAGGTGACATGGGTGGTTCCAAAGTGCTGCTTCCAGACTGTTCAACACCATTTTGGTTTTTGAGGAAAAGTGGAACGTTAGAAGGGGAGGAAAAAACCTATCTTACTGTTAAGAGCTGGTAGTACAGAATTGCCTTTTGATTTTATTTTCATGGGAACGTATGTTTCATACTTGATAGTGAACTTTTTCCCTAAACCTCTGTTTCCCATGATAGTTAGAAGTTTGGAAAAATCAATGTGAAGGAAACAGCTGTGTGGGGTTGGAATAAAACCTTGACCCACTAGGCCACAATTCATCCTTTAGAACATTAAACAGGGGATCGCACCAGAAAAGAATGCTCAGTAAAGCGTGGGGAGAAAGGACAGAGGAATTTGGAAAATGCTGAAGTTGCTTTCATTTCATTTTGGGCACGGGGGAAAAATCTGAATGAGAAGTTGATGGTAGAGGTTTTGATCTTGTTGTCATTGAAATCGATAGAAATATTGCCATCGTTTCTAGAGGAAACGGATGTAGCCTCACTATTTAAGATTCAGTGCTTCTCCATTGGTATAGACTAATTCACTGACACTTAGAAAAGGTTAGGTTAGGGTTAGGTTAGGGTTTGTTCCTTGGGAACGGATTTGTTTGGTATGACTTTTGAGACAGAATCACAGAATAGCTGAGGTTAGAAGGGACCTCTGGAGATTGTCCAGTCCCCCCCCGCCGTGCTCAGAGCAGGGTCACCTAGAGCAGGCTGCCAAAGACCATGCCCACTTGCATTTTGATCATCTCCAAGAATGGAGACTCCACAACCTTCTGAGCAAGCTCTTCCACCAGCTGCCCTCCCAGTAAATTCTTTTTTGTTATGCTTGAGTGGAGTTTCCTGTGTTTCAGTTTGTGCCCATTGCCTCTTATCCTGTCACTGGGCTCCACTGAGAGTCTGGCCCTGTCATTTTTACTGCCTCCCATCAGGTATTTGTACGCATTAATACACTCGTTGCCCTTCCCCCCACCCCCGAGCCTTCTCTTCTCCAGGCTGAACAGTCCCAGTTCTCTCAGCCCCTCCTCATAGGAGAGATGCTCCAGTCGCTTAATCATCTTTGCTGGACTCACTCCAGGATGTCCATGTCTCTCTTGTACCAGGGCACCCAGACCTAGACCCAGCACTCCAGGTGTGGTCTCACCAGTGCTGAGTAGAGGGGAAGGATCACCTCCCTGGACCTGCTGGCAATGATCTTCCTAGTGCAGCCCAGGAGGCTGTTGGCCGCCTTTGCTGTGAGGGCACATTGCTGGGCCATGGTCAACTTGTTGTCCACCAACCAGGACGCTCAGGTCCTTCTCTGCAGAGCTGCTTTCCAGTCTGTTGGCCCCCAGCCTGTTTTGATGCATGGGATTGTTCCTGCCCAAATACAGGACTTGGCATTTCCCTTTGTTGAACTTCATGAGGTTCCTCTCTGCACATTTCTCCAGCCTGTTGTGATCCCTCTAAGTGGCAGCCCAACCCTTCGGAGTATCAACCACTCCCACCAGTTCATGGTGCCCTTTCATCAGGTATCAGGGTGGTTCAAGTGCCCCGTGTGTACCAGGGCCTGCAAACATGGGGCTTCCTCCAGTTGTCTGAAGAAGGCCTCATCTACTTCTTCCTGATCTGGCAGTCTGTAGCAGACACCCACCCACAAAGACTTTTTGCAGACTCTGCAAGTTGTACCTCAGATTTGTTTAGGAAATGCAAATTCATGCTGTTTGCCTTCCTTTTCCTAGACTAAATATGACGTGACATCCACACACAGGCTGTCGCTGTTCTTCTGATGTAATCTGAGGGATGAAATCAAAGATAATTGCTTAAAATTTTGGTTAAAATTTAGGAAGTGACACTATCTCAGTTGGTGTGTGAGAAGGTGAGAGAAGAGGAGGAAGGTGCTGACTAGTTCAGTAGTTGAAATGGTTAAGTAATTTTCTAAAAACCCAGTAGGTACATGAAAAAGAGAGTTTTCGATTTATTTGGATCTCTGAGGAATATAATGTGAAAGCCTGTTCAGGTTCTACTGCCTGGCCAGAGACTGCAGTGAGTTTAATAAAAGCCACAGCTAAATTTACCAGGATGAATTGCTGCTTCATGCATGAAATAGATGCTCTAGTCTTGTGCTGGTGATTTGGTGATGCATTGGTGATGACCTTTAAAACTGTGGAACCAACATGCAAAATTTTTAGTGGATTATTCACTTGATCACTTTTTGGTACCCCCTGGACTCTTATATGATTGATAAATATCATTTAAGAAACCCTCAAAAATAAGATATGAGAGATTTAAAGAATTGTGCTTTTCACAACAATAATACTTCCCTTTTCCCCAAGAGATGTTTAAGAAGCTAGTCTAACAGCAGTTTATGCTGCAAAAGGTGTTTGTAGCTCACTGTAATCCGGTTCCATATGAAATTCCTGATGTTATTCTTTAAAGCTCTCATGGGGCTTGACTTAAATGATGAGACTGTCGTCTCTCTCCCTGTGTGCGGTGCTTTGTTACCCGCTGCGGTGTCTGGGCTCATCTCTTGGCAGGCCTTTGCTTGAAAGCCCAGGCGGGGAGAGAGAAGTCGCTGTATTTTTTTCAGGGCTAGATCACCTAAGGGATGCCCCGTTCTGGTGCCTAAGGGAGTCTTCAGCGCCAGCCTCTGTACCTAGGCTTCCCCTTTAACTTATGGTGAGAATAAAGCGTTTAGGAATGGGATTAGTAAAGGCTAGGAAACTGAGCGGAGAAGCCAACAGGAGGCCGAGGGGAGAAGTACATCGGGGGCATCACCTCTTAAAGGTAATAGGTCAGCTGTGGTATGGATGTTAACTCTCCCCTGGAGAGAAAATGCCTAATGACACAGAGATGAGGGATTTCTGTTGGTACAGGAGAGACTTGGGTCTGAGTCGGGCGCTGTGGAGATTTGAAAATACTTGTGCTGTTTCCTAGGTGGGTATCTTAAATGCAGCGTTATGTGAACATATGCAGCCGGTTCCTGCTGAAAATCTCATCTTGGTAATCTTGACTAGATGGAATGAACTGTCAGTGTCCATTAGATGCTGGAGACGAGCAGTGCGTGTTTGAGAGTCTTGCCAGAGTAAAGAGCAGCTCAGCTGGTGAATAGCTCAGCTGCATCAGGCTTTGCAGGAGCAGGGTGAGGGGTGTTTTATGTGCCTGCTGGTGGAAACGCCAGTGTCTACAGGACTTTGGGAATCCGCAGAGTTAGGCCACATATAGTAAAGACTTTGACAGTCTCGCTAGCACCTAAATGCTGGACGTAAGTGACTACTTGCTCTTTCAGATTCTTAGTGGTTTTGTTTCTGACCCTATAGGGATCAGGTGATCCTACACTTTTGCTTTGTTCAGAGGTTATTGCGTAATCCACACTTATACATAGGCTCTCATGCAGTTTCAGAATGGCAGAAGGTTCAGCAGTGTCTTGGCTAACTGAAGCAAAGACTCAGTGTAGAAAAGGAGAATTTAATTCCTAATAGGAAGTGTTCTTTAGTTCTTTAGAGCTTTAGTTTTGCCGCATTTAAGTGACAAGCATGTTAGAAATGTATATGTGCCTAGGTTTTTATTGAAGTATTGTTTTTTCTTTATTTACGTGTGTTCTGTATAGTGTCTTCAAAATGCAGTTTGTCCCTATCTAACTAGCAGGTGGAATCTGAGAGCAGATCATCTGCTCACTTGGGCCTTCCCATGCTGCTGTACTTTAGCAAGCGAGGCTGTTCTTGGCATTTGTAAGCTAAGCGTGGTCAGTCTGGGTTATTGCTTGGATGCAGAACCTCTGCAGAGAACACAGGTGCTCTAGGAAGTGATGGAAGAAAACATCATCTTTCCTTTGAGTCAGTCATAAATCCTGTTAGAGTAAAGTCTGAAAGATTAAGATTCTTTCGACTTGTTATTTAAAGTCCCAAAGACCAAGAGCAGTGACATTTTTCCAAGGCTCTCTGCTAACATAGCTGATGCATTTTGCTTCGCATGCATTTCTCCTGTTGTTTTGGCTGAAAATATTACCGTTCACTTCTTGTCAGGAACTGTTGCATAATACTGTTGTGTACTTCTGAACAAATACAGCCTTTTACGCCGATCTGCTTCAAGTCCCGAAGCAGACTCACTTTCTCTTCTCTCATAGTAGTAACTATTTATTCTCTTTATCAAAACCGTCTTTTGTCTTATATGATCTCTTTGCCCCTTTTTGTTCATTCCTGGTTCCCTGCCAGCCTTCAGTATTTGATTTTTGGAAGTTCAAATAGATCTAATTATAAGCAAAAATACCTGCTGAGAGTGGAGATAGTCTGAGACTGTGTCTGGAAGAGATCATTGCCTTTGTGGGAAAAACTCTTCTTTGTCCTGTTGTTGGAAATGCTGTTTGCTCTCTGACTATATGTCTTCAAAAAAAAAAATCCGTGTTAAAGCATTTCAAAATATCTGAGCTGGATTTCTGCTTATGCTGGCTGGTGAAGTCAATATGTACCTGGTGACTATGCAATTGCCCCTACTCTGATTGCCTGAGAACCACCCGCTGCAGTGCCCTGTGACTCCCAGCTGCTCACAAGTGATCCTGTAAATTACAGGTTTCAATCCCTGTAGTGCAACAAACCAGAGAATATTCTGCCTGGTAAAAAAGGATTGTGATTATTCTTTACGCATCTCCCTTTTTTTCAGTGTCATCTTGTATTTATCAGAATGAACAGCATTTGGACTCTCACAGTTGCATCTGGCTTGACTGTCTGATGAACAAGCGTAGTTATGAAAGAGACGGTTTCTTTAAGGGGCTGTTGGCATCCCAGTCTTCACCACTGGAAAAAGTTGTAAAAAAAGTGAGTGAATGTTGATGGTGCAGTAAACATGGGTGTGTGTTAAAAGACTAAGCTTAAGCTCAGTGTAGTCATAAAACAACGATTTCAAATTATTGACTTCTGTAATGTGAAGTCATGAAACTTCAGTTATGGAAAAGTCTTTTTATATTGAAGAAATGCATCTCAGGTCACAAATAGTTTCCTTTGTCTTTCTCAACAGCCAGGCCTCTGTGGGCTCTTCACCAGCTCTCCGAAATGATCCTAATTTGGCAATATTAGTACTGGATTGTACTGTCTGGTCATAGTGGGGAAAAAAGTTGGCCAAAATCAAGATCCAGTTTCTGCTGTTCCCTCTGCTCTAGCCTTCCTGCATTGCCTGTAGATGTTCTGCGTTACCTGTCAGGCTGCTCAAGGCACAAACTCTTTCAGGACCGCTCAACATTGGCTTTGTTGTCAATGGTAGAATATGTTCTACTGCCTGCTTTTGTAACTACTACTGCAGTTTCTCTTCTGTCTCCATGGTGTACTCCTGTCTTCCTTTACAATGTGAGTAATAATAATAATAAAAGGTTCTATTATTTATTTACAGTTATGTATAGTAGTGAACATTTTGCTGAATCTAGTCATAGGTTTTAAGCCTATGGCCATTTACAGTACATTAGGGTTGCTAATGGAAGAGACACTAAGATTTGTTACTATGCTTTAGATAGGATCCTGTGATCACTCCAGCAAAGTCTAGTTAGAGGATAATCAAACTAGCACTCTTCTGCAGGAAGTGTTAGATGCAACAGATCTAACAGATGGCAGGTTGGGCTTAATTTTTATTTGAAGACATGAAAGATGCAGTGCATTTCAGTGCTGGTAAAAGTGCTGCTTCTTTGGAAGTTTTAGCAAAGTTAAAATGGTTCTACAGGCCAAGCAGGTAGAAAAGTTTTTTTTTAAAAAAAAAAAAAAGCTGCCTCTGGCCAAGAACAGAATGTGCATCCAAAATGTTACTTTTTCAAATGTAAATCATTCTTATAATTCCAACTTCTGAAAAGCTGAAAGTGCTGTCAGACAGCATGGAATGAGAGAGCATCTCGAAACATAGGGGATAAAACCTTGGAATAGAAAACAGTGAAGGACTAATGGCTTGATCTTTTGTTGCCTGCTATACCAGAGAAAGGAGTGTTGACTGGGGCCATGTGTTGCATCATATGAAGTGCTGTATTGCCAAAAAGTACAGGCCTGCTTCCAGCCTCTGACTCTGGCAATTCAGACAACTTGAGTATTACACTTCTACTTGGTGGTCTCAGTTGAATGCTGAAAAAATTCTTTCCCTTAAATACTTGCAGAAGCTTTATGCTTGCATCCAAAGGCAGCATTTAGTTTTGATGCGTACTTTAAGGTATATTGCACTTTATGTCGAATACGTACTTTGTACTATGATTTGCTTTAGTGTTTCCTGGTTGAATAGAGAAGGGAATGGCAAAAATGTGGTGGAGAAAGCAAGTACTTAGGATGTGTTGTTGTCAGAAATGGCGCATTCAGCAAAGTCATGTGAGAAGAAAGCAGCCCTAAAACTTTTCCCTAGGGAGCTAGAAGACGAAGCTCAGAATAATTGTGCCTTACCTGGTCTGGTGTGTGCTTTCACCTGGCCTGTGGAAAGTTATCACAGCTTTGTCTTTCCCTGGTTGTTACTAGATCATTGCTGAAAGCAACAGCAGAGATACAGAAAGCGATATTACTCAGCTGACTGTATCGAGATGTCTCAATATTTGGAAGCCATGCTGTGTCATGTTGATGAATGGTTCCATTCTCCCATTGCTACAGAGGACAGGGAGAAGAGTTCCACAATATGTCAGGGTAGTTCATTATCTTCAGAGAATGTATTGGCCTGAAAAGACTTGGCTCCCTTACAATCACTGGTTGTTTATTCCTGAACACGGATCGCTAGGCCCTGGATCCTTACAGTAGAAGGTCCATGCCTCCCACGTCCTTTGTTACTGACAGAAAAGAGCTTATTAGCATTCTTGAGATTAGTGTTTCCTGATCATTCTCAGGAACAGAGCAGAGGACTGCATCACCCTGCTTGGTATGAGAGGAAAGGAAAGGTTAAATGTGAGGTGCCAGTTACAAGCTGCCTATTCTACTCAAATATTGTACTAGTTGTGAGTTTTCATTGTAGAGAGAAGTGAACTGTCTGGAGGAATCAAGTAGCCTGGAAAATGGGCCTCTTCTGATTCAGCGATATCAGGGTGGAATCGTAAAAACACAGAGTAGTTTAGGCTTGGTGGAACCTTTGGAGGTTTCTAGTCCAACCTCCTGCTGAAAGCAGGACCAGCTTAGCTCAGGGTGCTCAGGGCCTCGTGCAGTTGCGCTCCGAGTATCTCCAAGGGTGGAGATTGCATGCCTCTCTGGGTAACCTGGCCAAGCATTTGATCACCCTCACTGTGAATTT